>NW_027479052.1:0-260506 GCF_051014685.1 Ptiloglossa arizonensis | reverse complement strand
CGTTATTTGTTATAGGTTATACGCTATACGTCATACGTTATACCTTATACGTTACACGTTATACGTTATACGTTATACGTTATACGTT
The DNA here is from genome assembly GCF_051014685.1 of Ptiloglossa arizonensis. NCBI lineage: Eukaryota > Metazoa > Arthropoda > Insecta > Hymenoptera > Colletidae > Ptiloglossa > Ptiloglossa arizonensis. Next base: position 260,418 of record NW_027479052.1, on the reverse strand, counting down.
ATACGTTATACGTTATACGTTATACGTTATACGTTATACGTTATACGTTATACGTTATACGTTATTCAGCATAAGTTCTAGGATATAGGTTATACATTATATGTTATACGTTATACGTTATACGTTATACGTTATACGTTATACGTTATACGTTATACGTTATACGTTATACGTTATACGTTATACGTTATACGTTATACGTTATACGTTATACGTTATACGTTATACGTTATACGTTATACGTTGTACGTTATACGTTGTACGTTATACGTTATACGTTATACGTTGTACGTTATACGTTCTACGTTATACGTTGTACGTTATACGTTGTACGTTATACGTTGTACGTTATACGTTGTACGTTATACGTTGTACGTTATACGTTGTACGTTATACGTTGTACGTTATACGTTGTACGTTATACGTTGTACGTTATACGTTGTATGTTATACGTTGTACGTTATACGTTGTACGTTATACGTTATACGTTATACGTTATACGTTATACGTTATACGTTATACGTTATACGTTATACGTTATTCAGCATAAGTTCTAGGATATAGGTTATACATTATATGTTATACGTTATACGTTATACGTTATACGTTATACGTTATACGTTATACGTTATACGTTATACGGTATACGTTATACGTTATACGTTATACGTTATACGTTATACGTTATACGTTATACGTTATACGTTATACGTTATACGTTATACGTTATACGTTATACGTTATACCTTATACGTTATACGTTATACGTTATACGTTATACGTTATACGTTATACGTTATACGTTATACGTTATACGTTATACGTTATACGTTATACGTTATACGTTATACGTTATATGTTATACGTCATACGTTATACGTCATACGTTATACGTTACACGTTATACGTTACACGTTATACGTTACACGTTATACGTTACACGTTATACGTTATACGTTATACGTTATACGTTATACGTTATACGTTCTACGTTATACGTTATACGTTATACGTTGTACGTTATACGTTGTACGTTGTACGTTATACGTTATACGTTATACGTTCTACGTTATACGTTACACGTTATACGTTACACGTTATACGTTACACGTTATACGTTACACGTTATACGTTACACGTTATACGTTACACGTTATACGTTACACGTTATACGTTATACGTTATACGTTATACGTTATACGTTATACGTTATTCAGCATAAGTTCTAGGATATAGGTTATACATTATATGTTATACGTTATACGTTATACGTTATACGTTATACGTTATACGTTATACGTTATACGTTATACGTTATACGTTATACGTTATACGTTATACGTTATACGTTATACGTTATACGTTATACGTTATACGTTACACGTTATACGTTACACGTTATACGTTACACGTTATACGTTATACGTTACACGTTATACGTTATACGTTATACGTTATACGTTATACGTTATACGTTACACGTTTTACGTTATACGTTATACGTTAGACGTTATACGTTATACGTTATACGTTATACGTTATACGTTATACGTTGTACGTTATACGTTGTACGTTGTACGTTATACGTTGTACGTTGTACGTTATACCTTATACGTTATACGTTATACGTTCTACGTTATACGTTATACGTTATACGTTACACGTTATACGTTACACGTTATACGTTACACGTTATACGTTACACGTTATACGTTATACGTTATACGTTATACGTTATACGTTATACGTTATACGTTATACGTTATACGTTATACGTTATACGTTATACGTTATTCAGCATAAGTTCTAGAATATAGGTTATACATTATATGTTATACGTTATACGTTATACGTTATACGTTATACGTTGTACGTTATACGGTATACGTTATACGTTATACGTTATACGTTATACGTTATACGTTATACGTTATACGTTATACGTTATACGTTATACGTTATACGTTATACGTTATACGTTATACGTTATACGTTATACGTTATACGTTATACGTTATACGTTATACGTTACACGTTATACGTTACACGTTATACGTTACACGTTATACGTTACACGTTATACGTTATACGTTATACGTTATACGTTATACGTTATACGTTATACGTTATACGTTATACGTTATACGTTATACGTTATACGTTATACGTTATACGTTATACGTTATACGTTATACGTTATACGTTATACGTTATACGTTATACGTCACACGTTATACGTTATACGTTATACGTTATACGTCACACGTTATACGTTATACGTTACACGTTATACGTTATACGTTATACGTTATACGTCACACGTTATACGTTATACGTTATACGTTATACGTTATACGTTATTCAGCATAAGTTCTAGGATATAGGTTATACATTATATGTTATACGTTATACGTTATACGTTATACGTTATACGTTGTACGTTATACGGTATACGTTATACGTTACACGTTATACGTTATACGTTATACGTTATACGTTATACGTTATACGTTATACGTTATACGTTATACGTTATACGTTATACGTTATACGTTATACGTTATACGTTATACGTCATACGTTATACGTTACACGTTATACGTTACACGTTATACGTTACACGTTATACGTTATACGTTATACGTTATACGTTATACTTTATACGTTATACGTTATACGTTATACGTTATACGTTATACGTTATTCAGCATAAGTTCTAGGATATAGGTTATACATTATATGTTATACGTTATACGTTATACGTTATACGTTATACGTTATACGTTATACGTTATACGTTATACGTTATACGTTATACGTTATACGTTACACGTTATACGTTATACGTTATACGTTATACGTTACACGTTATACGTTATACGTTATACGTTATACGTTATACGTTATTCAGCATAAGTTCTAGGATATAGGTTATACATTATATGTTATACGTTATACGTTATACGTTATACGTTATACGTTGTACGTTATACGGTATACGTTATACGTTACACGTTATACGTTATACGTTATACGTTATACGTTATACGTTATACGTTATACGTTATACGTTATACGTTATACGTTATACGTTATACGTTATACGTTATACGTTATACGTCATACGTTATACGTTACACGTTATACGTTACACGTTATACGTTATACGTTATACGTTATACGTTATACGTTACACGTTATACGTTATACGTTATACGTTATACGTTACACGTTATACGTTATACGTTATACGTTATACGTTATACGTTATTCAGCATAAGTTCTAGGATATAGGTTATACATTATATGTTATACGTTATACGTTATACGTTATACGTTATACGTTGTACGTTATACGTCATACGTTATACGTTACACGTTATACGTTACACGTTATACGTTACACGTTATACGTTATACGTTATACGTTATACGTTACACGTTATACGATATACGTTATACGTTATACGTTATACGTTATTCAGCATAAGTTCTAGGATATAGGTTATACATTATATGTTATACGTTATACGTTATACGTTTTACGTTATACGTTGTACGTTGTACGTTATACGGTATACGTTATACGTTATACGTTATACGTTATACGTTATACGTTATACGTTATCTGTTATACGTTATACGTTATACGTTATACGTTATACTTTATACGTTATACGTTATACGTTATACGTTATACGTTATACGTTATACGTTATACGTTCTACGTTATACGTTGTACGTTTTACGATGTACGTTATACGTTATACGTTATACGTTATACGTTATACGTTATTCAGCATAAGTTCTAGGATATAGGTTATACATTATATGTTATACGTTATACGTTATACGTTATACGTTATACGTTATACGATATGGCTGTACGTTATACGGTATACGTTATACGTTATACGTTATACGTTATACGTTATACGTTATACGTTATACGTTATACGTTATACGTTATACGTTATACGTTATACGTTACACGTTATACGTTATACGTTATACGTTATACGTTATACGTTATACGTTATACGTTATACGTTATACGTTATACGTTACACGTTATACGTTATACGTTATACGTTATACGTTATACGTTATACGTTATACGTTATACGTTATACGTTATACGTTATACGTCACACGTTATACGTTATACTTTATACGATATACGTTATACGTTATACGTTATACGTTATACGTTATTTGTTATAGGTTATACGCTATACGTCATACGTTATACCTTATACGTTACACGTTATACGTTATACGTTATACGTTATACGTTATACGTTATACGTTATACGTTATACGTTATACGTTATACGTTATACGTTATACGTTATACGTTATTCAGCATAAGTTCTAGGATATAGGTTATACATTATATGTTATACGTTATACGTTATACGTTATACGTTATACGTTATACGTTATACGTTATACTTTATACGTTATACGTTATACGTTATACGTTATACGTTATACGTTATACGTTATACGTTATACGTTATACGTTATACGTTATACGTTATACGTTATACGTTATACGTTATACGTTACACGTTATACCTCATACGTTATACGTTATACGTTATACGTTATACGTTATACGTTATACGTTATACGTTATACGTTATACGTTATACGTTATACGTTATACGTTATACGTTATACGTTACACGTTATACGTTACACGTTATACGTTACACGTTATACGTTACACGTTATACGTTACACGTTATACGTTACACGTTATACGTTACACGTTATACGTTACACGTTATACGTTACACGTTATACGTTACACGTTATACGTTACACGTTATACGTTACACGTTATACGTTATACGTTATACGTTATACGTTATACGTTATACGTTATACGTTATACGTTATACGTTATACGTTATTCAGCATAAGTTCTAGGATATAGGTTATACATTGTATGTTATACGTTATACGTTATACGTTATACGTTATACGTTATACGTTATACGTTGTACGTTATACGGTATACGTTATACGTTATACGTTATACGTTATACGTTATACGTTATACGTTATACGTTATACGTTATACGTTATACGTTATACGTTATACGTTATACGTTATACGTTATACGTTATACGTTATACGTTATACGTTATACGTTATACGTTATACGTTATACGTTATACGTTATACGTTATACGTTATACGTTATACGTTATACGTTATACGTTATACGTTATACGTTATACGTTATACGTTATACGTTATACGTTATACGTTATACGTTATACGTTATACGTTATACGTTATACGTTATACGTTATACGTTATACGTTATACGTTGTACGTTATACGTTGTACGTTATACGTTATACGTTATACGTTGTACGTTATACGTTCTACGTTATACGTTGTACGTTATACGTTGTACGTTATACGTTGTACGTTATACGTTGTACGTTATACGTTGTACGTTATACGTTGTACGTTATACGTTGTACGTTATACGTTGTACGTTATACGTTGTACGTTATACGTTGTACGTTATACGTTGTACGTTATACGTTGTATGTTATACGTTGTACGTTATACGTTGTACGTTATACGTTATACGTTATACGTTATACGTTATACGTTATACGTTATACGTTATTCAGCATAAGTTCTAGGATATAGGTTATACATTATATGTTATACGTTATACGTTATACGTTATACGTTATACGTTATACGTTATACGTTATACGTTATACGGTATACGTTATACGTTATACGTTATACGTTATACGTTATACGTTATACGTTATACGTTATACGTTATACGTTATACGTTATACGTTATACGTTATACGTTATACCTTATACGTTATACGTTATACGTTATACGTTATACGTTATACGTTATACGTTATACGTTATACGTTATACGTTATACGTTATACGTTATACGTTATACGTTATACGTTATATGTTATACGTCATACGTTATACGTCATACGTTATACGTTACACGTTATACGTTACACGTTATACGTTACACGTTATACGTTACACGTTATACGTTATACGTTATACGTTATACGTTATACGTTCTACGTTATACGTTATACGTTATACGTTGTACGTTATACGTTGTACGTTGTACGTTATACGTTATACGTTATACGTTCTACGTTATACGTTACACGTTATACGTTACACGTTATACGTTACACGTTATACGTTACACGTTATACGTTACACGTTATACGTTACACGTTATACGTTACACGTTATGCGTTATACGTTATACGTTATACGTTATACGTTATACGTTATACGTTATTCAGCATAAGTTCTAGGATATAGGTTATACATTATATGTTATACGTTATACGTTATACGTTATACGTTATACGTTATACGTTATACGTTATACGTTATACGTTATACGTTATACGTTATACGTTATACGTTATACGTTATACGTTATACGTTATACGTTACACGTTATACGTTACACGTTATACGTTATACGTTATACGTTATACGTTATACGTTATACGTTATACGTTATACGTTATACGTTAAACGTTTTACGTTATACGTTATACGTTAGACGTTATACGTTATACGTTATACGTTATACGTTATACGTTATACGTTGTACGTTATACGTTGTACGTTGTACGTTATACGTTGTACGTTGTACGTTATACCTTATACGTTATACGTTATACGTTCTACGTTATACGTTATACGTTATACGTTACACGTTATACGTTACACGTTATACGTTACACGTTATACGTTACACGTTATACGTTATACGTTATACGTTATACGTTATACGTTATACGTTATACGTTATACGTTATACGTTATACGTTATACGTTATACGTTATTCAGCATAAGTTCTAGGATATAGGTTATACATTATATGTTATACGTTATACGTTATACGTTATACGTTATACGTTGTACGTTATACGGTATACGTTATACGTTATACGTTATACGTTATACGTTATACGTTATACGTTATACGTTATACGTTATACGTTATACGTTATACGTTATACGTTATACGTTATACGTTATACGTTATACGTTATACGTTATACGTTATACGTTATACGTTATACGTTATACGTTATACGTTATACGTTATACGTTATACGTTATACGTTATACGTTATACGTTATACGTTATACGTCATACGTTATACGTTACACGTTATACGTTACACGTTATACGTTACACGTTATACGTTATACGTTATACGTTATACGTTATACTTTATACGTTATACGTTATACGTTATACGTTATACGTTATACGTTATTCAGCATAAGTTCTAGGATATAGGTTATACATTATATGTTATACGTTATACGTTATACGTTATACGTTATACCTTATACGTTATACTTTATACGTTATACGTTATACGTTATACGTTATACGTTATACGTTATACGTTATACGTTGTACGTTATACGGTATACGTTATACGTTATACGTTATACGTTATACGTTATACGTCATACGTTATACGTTACACGTTATACGTTACACGTTATACGTTACACGTTATACGTTACACGTTATACGTTATACGTTATACGTTATACGTTATACGTTATACGTTATACGTTATACGTTATACGTTATACGTTATACGTTCTACGTTATACGTTATACGTTATACGTTGTACGTTATACGTTGTACGTTGTACGTTGTACGTTGTACGTTATACGTTATACGTTATACGTTGTACGTTATACGTTGTACGTTATACGTTGTACGTTATACGTTGTACGTTATACGTTGTATGTTATACGTTGTACGTTATACGTTGTACGTTATACGTTATACGTTATACGTTATACGTTATACGTTATACGTTATACGTTATACGTTATACGTTATTCAGCATAAGTTCTAGGATATAGGTTATACATTATATGTTATACGTTATACGTTATACGTTATACGTTATACGTTATACGTTATACGTTATACGTTATACGGTATACGTTATACGTTATACGTTATACGTTATACGTTATACGTTATACGTTATACGTTATACGTTATACGTTATACGTTATACGTTATACGTTATACGTTATACCTTATACGTTATACGTTATACGTTATACGTTATACGTTATACGTTATACGTTATACGTTATACGTTATACGTTATACGTTATACGTTATACGTTATACGTTATACGTTATATGTTATACGTCATACGTTATACGTCATACGTTATACGTTACACGTTATACGTTACACGTTATACGTTACACGTTATACGTTACACGTTATACGTTATACGTTATACGTTATACGTTATACGTTCTACGTTATACGTTATACGTTATACGTTGTACGTTATACGTTGTACGTTGTACGTTATACGTTATACGTTATACGTTCTACGTTATACGTTACACGTTATACGTTACACGTTATACGTTACACGTTATACGTTACACGTTATACGTTACACGTTATACGTTACACGTTATACGTTACACGTTATACGTTATACGTTATACGTTATACGTTATACGTTATACGTTATACGTTATTCAGCATAAGTTCTAGGATATAGGTTATACATTATATGTTATACGTTATACGTTATACGTTATACGTTATACGTTATACGTTATACGTTATACGTTATACGTTATACGTTATACGTTATACGTTATACGTTATACGTTATACGTTATACGTTATACGTTACACGTTATACGTTACACGTTATACGTTATACGTTATACGTTATACGTTATACGTTATACGTTATACGTTATACGTTATACGTTACACGTTTTACGTTATACGTTATACGTTAGACGTTATACGTTATACGTTATACGTTATACGTTATACGTTATACGTTGTACGTTATACGTTGTACGTTGTACGTTATACGTTGTACGTTGTACGTTATACCTTATACGTTATACGTTATACGTTCTACGTTATACGTTATACGTTATACGTTACACGTTACACGTTATACGTCACACGTTATACGTTATCCGTTATACGTTATACGTTATACGTTATTCAGCATAAGTTCTAGGATATAGGTTATACATTATATGTTATACGTTATACGTTATACGTTATACGTTATACGTTGTACGTTATACGGTATACGTTATACGTTACACGTTATACGTTATACGTTATACGTTATACGTTATACGTTATACGTTATACGTTATACGTTATACGTTATACGTTATACGTTATACGTTATACGTTATACGTTATACGTCATACGTTATACGTTACACGTTATACGTTACACGTTATACGTTACACGTTATACGTTATACGTTATACGTTATACGTTATACTTTATACGTTATACGTTATACGTTATACGTTATACGTTATACGTTATTCAGCATAAGTTCTAGGATATAGGTTATACATTATATGTTATACGTTATACGTTATACGTTATACGTTATACCTTATACGTTATACTTTATACGTTATACGTTATACGTTATACGTTATACGTTATACGTTATACGTTATACGTTGTACGTTATACGGTATACGTTATACGTTATACGTTATACGTAATACGTTATACGTTATACGTTATACGTTACACGTTATACGTAACACGTTATACGTTACACGTTATACGTTACACGTTATACGTTATACGTTATACGTTATACGTTATACGTTATACGTTATACGTTATACGTTATACGTTATACGTTATTCAGCATAAGTTCTAGGATATAGGTTATACATTATATGTTATACGTTATACGTTATACGTTATACGTTATACGTTGTACGTTATACGGTATACGTTATACGTTACACGTTATACGTTATACGTTATACGTTATACGTTATACGTTATACGTTATACGTTATACGTTATACGTTATACGTTATACGTTATACGTTATACGTTATACGTTATACGTCATACGTTATACGTTACACGTTATACGTTACACGTTATACGTTACACGTTATACGTTATACGTTATACGTTATACGTTATACTTTATACGTTATACGTTATACGTTATACGTTATACGTTATACGTTATTCAGCATAAGTTCTAGGATATAGGTTATACATTATATGTTATACGTTATACGTTATACGTTATACGTTATACCTTATACGTTATACTTTATACGTTATACGTTATACGTTATACGTTATACGTTATACGTTATACGTTATACGTTATACGTTGTACGTTATACGGTATACGTTATACGTTATACGTTATACGTTATACGTTATACGTTATACGTTATACGTTACACGTTATACGTTACACGTTATACGTTACACGTTATACGTTACACGTTATACGTTATACGTTATACGTTATACGTTATACGTTATACGTTATACGTTATACGTTATACGTTATACGTTATTCAGCATAAGTTCTAGGATATAGGTTATACATTATATGTTATACGTTATACGTTATACGTTATACGTTATACGTTATACGTTATACTTTATACGTTATACGTTATACGTTATACGTTATACGTTATACGTTATACGTTATACGTTATACGTTATACGTTATACGTTATACGTTATACGTTATACGTTATACGTTACACGTTATACCTTATACGTTATACGTTATACGTTATACGTTATACGTTATACGTTATACGTTATACGTTATACGTTATACGTTATACGTTATACGTTATACGTTATACGTTATACGTTATACGTTATACGTTATACGTTATACGTTATACGTTACACGTTATACGTTACACGTTATACGTTACACGTTATACGTTACACGTTATACGTTACACGTTATACGTTACACGTTATACGTTACACGTTATACGTTACACGTTATACGTTACACGTTATACGTTACACGTTATACGTTACACGTTATACGTTACACGTTATACGTTACACGTTATACGTTATACGTTATACGTTATACGTTATACGTTATACGTTATACGTTATACGTTATACGTTATACGTTATACGTTATACGTTATACGTTATACGTTATACGTTATACGTTATACGTTATACGTTATACGTTATTCAGCATAAGTTCTAGGATATAGGTTATACATTGTATGTTATACGTTATACGTTATACGTTATACGTTATACGTTATACGTTATACGTTGTACGTTATACGGTATACGTTATACGTTATACGTTATACGTTATACGTTATACGTTATACGTTATACGTTATACGTTATACGTTATACGTTATACGTTATACGTTATACGTTATACGTTATACGTTATACGTTATACGTTATACGTTATACGTTATACGTTATACGTTATACGTTATACGTTATACGTTATACGTTATACGTTATACGTTATACGTTATACGTTATACGTTATACGTTATACGTTATACGTTATACGTTATACGTTATACGTTATACGTTATACGTTATACGTTATACGTTATACGTTATACGTTATACGTTATACGTTATACGTTGTACGTTATACGTTATACGTTATACGTTGTACGTTATACGTTCTACGTTATACGTTGTACGTTATACGTTGTACGTTATACGTTGTACGTTATACGTTGTACGTTATACGTTGTACGTTATACGTTGTACGTTATACATTGTACGTTATACGTTGTACGTTATACGTTGTACGTTATACGTTGTACGTTATACGTTGTACGTTATACGTTGTACGTTATACGTTATACGTTATACGTTATACGTTATACGTTATACGTTATACGTTATACGTTATACGTTATTCAGCATAAGTTCTAGGATATAGGTTATACATTATATGTTATACGTTATACGTTATACGTTATACGTTATACGTTATACGTTATACGTTATACGTTACACGTTATACGTTACACGTTATACGTTACACGTTATACGTTACACGTTATACGTTATACGTTATACGTTATACGTTATACGTTATACGTTATACGTTATACGTTATACGTTATACGTTATACGTTATACGTTATACGTTATACGTTATACGTTATACGTTATACGTTATACGTTATACGTTATCCGTTATACGTTATACGTTATACGTTATACGTTATACGTTATACGTTATACGTTATACGTTATACGTTATACGTTATCTGTTATACGTTATACGTTATACGTTATACGTTATACGTTATACGTTATACGTTATACGTTATACGTTATACGTTATACGTTATACGTTATACGTTATACGTTATACGTTATACGTTATACGTTATACGTTATACGTTATACGTTATACGTTATACGTTATACGTTATACGTTATACGATATACGTTATACGTTATACGTTATACGTTATACGTTATACGTTATACTATATACGTTATACGTTATACGTTATACGTTATACGTTATACGTTATACGTTATACGTTATACGTTATACGTTATACGTTATACGTTCTACGTTATACGTTGTACGTTATACGTTGTACGTTATACGTTATACGTTATACGTTATACGTTATACGTTATTCAGCATAAGTTCTAGGATATAGGTTATACATTATATGTTATACGTTATACGATATACGTTATACGTTATACGTTATACGTTATACGTTATACGTTATACGTTATACGTTATACGTTATACGTTATACGTTATACGTTATACGTTATACGTTATACGTTATACGTTACACGTTATACGTTACACGTTATACGTTACACGTTATACGTTACACGTTATACGTTATACGATATACGTTATACGTTATACGTTATACGTTATACGTTATACGTTATACGTTATACGTTATACGTTATACGTTATACGTTATACGTTATTCAGCATAAGTTCTAGGATATAGGTTATACATTATATGTTATACGTTATACGTTATACGTTATACGTTATACGTTGTACGTTATACGGTATACGTTATACGTTATACGTTATACGTTATACGTTATACGTTATACGTTATACGTTATACGTTATACGTTATACGTTATACGTTATACGTTATACGTTATACGTTATACGTTATACGTTATACGTTATACGTTATACGTTATACGTTGTACGTTATACGTTATACGTTATACGTTATACGTTATACGTTATACGTTGTACGTTATACGTTGTACGTTATACGTTATACGTTATACGTTATACGTTATACGTTATACGTTATTCAGCATAAGTTCTAGGATATAGGTTATACATTATATGTTATACGTTATACGATATACGTTATACGTTATACGTTATACGTTATACGTTGTACGTTATACGGTATACGTTATACGTTATACGTTATACGTTATACGTTATACGTTATACGTTATACGTTATACGTTATACGTTATACGTTATACGTTATACGTTATACGTTATACGTTATACGTTATACGTTACACGTTATACGTTACACGTTATACGTTACACGTTATACGTTACACGTTATACGTTATACGTTATACGTTATACGTTATACGTTATACGTTATACGTTATACGTATTACGTTATACGTTATACGTTATACGTTATACGTTATACGTTATTCAGCATAAGTTCTAGGATATAGGTTATACATTATATGTTATACGTTATACGTTATACGTTATACGTTATACGTTATACGTTGTACGTTATACGGTATACGTTATACGTTATACGTTATACCTTATACGTTATACGTTATACGTTATACGTTATACGTTATACGTTATACGTTATACGTTATACGTTATACGTTATACGTTATACGTTATACGTTATACGTTATACGTTATACGTTATACGTTATACGTTATACGTTATACGTTGTACGTTATGCGTTATACGTTATACGTTATACGTTATACGTTATACGTTATACGTTATACGTTATACGTTATACGTTATACGTTATACGTTATACGTTGTACGTTATACGTTGTACGTTATACGTTGTACGTTATACGTTATACGTTATACGTTATACGTTATACGTTATTCAGCATAAGTTCTAGGATATAGGTTATACATTATATGTTATACGTTATACGATATATGTTATACGTTATACGTTATACGTTATACGTTGTACGTTATACGGTATACGTTATACGTTATACGTTAGACGTTATACGTTATACGTTATACGTTATACGTTATACGTTATACGTTATACGTTATACGTTATACGTTATACGTTATACGTTATACGTTATACGTTATACGTTATACGTTATTCAGCATAAGTTCTAGGATATAGGTTATACATTATATGTTATACGTTATACGTTATACGTTATACGTTATACGTTATACGTTATACGTTGTACGTTATACGGTATACGTTATACGTTATACGTTATACGTTATACGTTATACGTTATACGTTATACGTTATACGTTATTCAGCATAAGTTCTAGGATATAGATTATACATTATATGTTATACGTTATACGTTATACGTTATACGTTATACGTTATACGTTATACGTTATACGTTATACGTTATACGTTATACGTTATACGTTATACGTTATACGTTCTACGTTATACGTTGTACGTTATACGTTGTACGTTATACGTTATACGTTATACGTTATACGTTATACGTTATTCAGCATAAGTTCTAGGATATAGGTTATACATTATATGTTATACGTTATACGATATACGTTATACGTTATACGTTATACGTTATACGTTATACGTTATACGTTATACGTTATACGTTATACGTTATACGTTATACGTTATACGTTATACGTTATACGTTATACGTTACACGTTATACGTTACACGTTATACGTTACACGTTATACGTTACACGTTATACGTTATACGATATACGTTATACGTTATACGTTATACGTTATACGTTATACGTTATACGTTATACGTTATACGTTATACGTTATACGTTATACGTTATTCAGCATAAGTTCTAGGATATAGGTTATACATTATATGTTATACGTTATACGTTATACGTTATACGTTATACGTTGTACGTTATACGGTATACGTTATACGTTATACGTTATACGTTATACGTTATACGTTATACGTTATACGTTATACGTTATACGTTATACGTTATACGTTATACGTTATACGTTATACGTTATACGTTATACGTTATACGTTATACGTTATACGTTATACGTTGTACGTTATACGTTATACGTTATACGTTATACGTTATACGTTATACGTTGTACGTTATACGTTGTACGTTATACGTTATACGTTATACGTTATACGTTATACGTTATACGTTATTCAGCATAAGTTCTAGGATATAGGTTATACATTATATGTTATACGTTATACGATATACGTTATACGTTATACGTTATACGTTATACGTTGTACGTTATACGGTATACGTTATACGTTATACGTTATACGTTATACGTTATACGTTATACGTTATACGTTATACGTTATACGTTATACGTTATACGTTATACGTTATACGTTATACGTTATACGTTATACGTTATACGTTACACGTTATACGTTACACGTTATACGTTACACGTTATACGTTACACGTTATACGTTACACGTTATACGTTATACGTTATACGTTATACGTTATACGTTATACGTATTACGTTATACGTTATACGTTATACGTTATACGTTATACGTTATTCAGCATAAGTTCTAGGATATAGGTTATACATTATATGTTATACGTTATACGTTATACGTTATACGTTATACGTTGTACGTTATACGGTATACGTTATACGTTATACGTTATACCATATACGTTATACGTTATACGTTATACGTTATACGTTATACGTTATACGTTATACGTTATACGTTATACGTTATACGTTATACGTTATACGTTATACGTTATACGTTATACGTTATACGTTCTACGTTATACGTTATACGTTGTACGTTATGCGTTATACGTTATACGTTATACGTTATACGTTATACGTTATACGTTATACGTTATACGTTATACGTTATACGTTATACGTTATACGTTGTACGTTATACGTTGTACGTTATACGTTGTACGTTATACGTTATACGTTATACGTTATACGTTATACGTTATTCAGCATAAGTTCTAGGATATAGGTTATACATTATATGTTATACGTTATACGATATATGTTATACGTTATACGTTATACGTTATACGTTGTACGTTATACGGTATACGTTATACGTTATACGTTATACGTTATACGTTATACGTTATACGTTATACGTTATACGTTATACGTTATACGTTATACGTTATACGTTATACGTTATACGTTATACGTTATACGTTATACGTTATACGTTATTCAGCATAAGTTCTAGGATATAGGTTATACATTATATGTTATACGTTATACGTTATACGTTATACGTTATACGTTATACGTTATACGTTGTACGTTATACGGTATACGTTATACGTTATACGTTATACGTTATACGTTATACGTTATACGTTATACGTTATACGTTATTCAGCATAAGTTCTAGGATATAGATTATACATTATATGTTATACGTTATACGTTATACGTTATACGTTATACGTTATACGTTATACGTTATACGTTATACGTTATACGTTATACGTTATACGTTATACGTTATACTTTATACGTTATACGTTATACGTTATACGTTATACGTTATACGTTATACGTTATACGTTATACGTTGTACGTTATACGGTATACGTTATACGTTATACGTTATACGTTATACGTTATACGTTATACGTTATACGTTACACGTTATACGTTACACGTTATACGTTACACGTTATACGTTACACGTTATACGTTATACGTTATACGTTATACGTTATACGTTATACGTTATACGTTATACGTTATACGTTATACGTTATTCAGCATAAGTTCTAGGATATAGGTTATACATTATATGTTATACGTTATACGTTATACGTTATACGTTATACGTTATACGTTATACTTTATACGTTATACGTTATACGTTATACGTTATACGTTATACGTTATACGTTATACGTTATACGTTATACGTTATACGTTATACGTTATACGTTATACGTTATACGTTACACGTTATACCTTATACGTTATACGTTATACGTTATACGTTATACGTTATACGTTATACGTTATACGTTATACGTTATACGTTATACGTTATACGTTATACGTTATACGTTATACGTTATACGTTACACGTTATACGTTACACGTTATACGTTACACGTTATACGTTACACGTTATACGTTACACGTTATACGTTACACGTTATACGTTACACGTTATACGTTACACGTTATACGTTACACGTTATACGTTACACGTTATACGTTACACGTTATACGTTACACGTTATACGTTACACGTTATACGTTACACGTTATACGTTATACGTTATACGTTATACGTTATACGTTATACGTTATACGTTATACGTTATACGTTATACGTTATACGTTATACGTTATACGTTATACGTTATACGTTATACGTTATACGTTATACGTTATACGTTATTCAGCATAAGTTCTAGGATATAGGTTATACATTGTATGTTATACGTTATACGTTATACGTTATACGTTATACGTTATACGTTATACGTTGTACGTTATACGGTATACGTTATACGTTATACGTTATACGTTATACGTTATACGTTATACGTTATACGTTATACGTTATACGTTATACGTTATACGTTATACGTTATACGTTATACGTTATACGTTATACGTTATACGTTATACGTTATACGTTATACGTTATACGTTATACGTTATACGTTATACGTTATACGTTATACGTTATACGTTATACGTTATACGTTATACGTTATACGTTATACGTTATACGTTATACGTTATACGTTATACGTTATACGTTATACGTTATACGTTATACGTTATACGTTATACGTTATACGTTATACGTTATACGTTGTACGTTATACGTTATACGTTATACGTTGTACGTTATACGTTCTACGTTATACGTTGTACGTTATACGTTGTACGTTATACGTTGTACGTTATACGTTGTACGTTATACGTTGTACGTTATACGTTGTACGTTATACATTGTACGTTATACGTTGTACGTTATACGTTGTACGTTATACGTTGTACGTTATACGTTGTACGTTATACGTTGTACGTTATACGTTATACGTTATACGTTATACGTTATACGTTATACGTTATACGTTATACGTTATACGTTATTCAGCATAAGTTCTAGGATATAGGTTATACATTATATGTTATACGTTATACGTTATACGTTATACGTTATACGTTATACGTTATACGTTATACGTTACACGTTATACGTTACACGTTATACGTTACACGTTATACGTTACACGTTATACGTTATACGTTATACGTTATACGTTATACGTTATACGTTATACGTTATACGTTATACGTTATACGTTATACGTTATACGTTATACGTTATACGTTATACGTTATACGTTATACGTTATACGTTATACGTTATCCGTTATACGTTATACGTTATACGTTATACGTTATACGTTATACGTTATACGTTATACGTTATACGTTATACGTTATCTGTTATACGTTATACGTTATACGTTATACGTTATACGTTATACGTTATACGTTATACGTTATACGTTATACGTTATACGTTATACGTTATACGTTATACGTTATACGTTATACGTTATACGTTATACGTTATACGTTATACGTTATACGTTATACGTTATACGTTATACGTTATACGATATACGTTATACGTTATACGTTATACGTTATACGTTATACGTTATACTATATACGTTATACGTTATACGTTATACGTTATACGTTATACGTTATACGTTATACGTTATACGTTATACGTTATACGTTATACGTTCTACGTTATACGTTGTACGTTATACGTTGTACGTTATACGTTATACGTTATACGTTATACGTTATACGTTATTCAGCATAAGTTCTAGGATATAGGTTATACATTATATGTTATACGTTATACGATATACGTTATACGTTATACGTTATACGTTATACGTTATACGTTATACGTTATACGTTATACGTTATACGTTATACGTTATACGTTATACGTTATACGTTATACGTTATACGTTACACGTTATACGTTACACGTTATACGTTACACGTTATACGTTACACGTTATACGTTATACGATATACGTTATACGTTATACGTTATACGTTATACGTTATACGTTATACGTTATACGTTATACGTTATACGTTATACGTTATACGTTATTCAGCATAAGTTCTAGGATATAGGTTATACATTATATGTTATACGTTATACGTTATACGTTATACGTTATACGTTGTACGTTATACGGTATACGTTATACGTTATACGTTATACGTTATACGTTATACGTTATACGTTATACGTTATACGTTATACGTTATACGTTATACGTTATACGTTATACGTTATACGTTATACGTTATACGTTATACGTTATACGTTATACGTTATACGTTATACGTTATACGTTATACGTTGTACGTTATACGTTATACGTTATACGTTATACGTTATACGTTATACGTTGTACGTTATACGTTGTACGTTATACGTTATACGTTATACGTTATACGTTATACGTTATACGTTATTCAGCATAAGTTCTAGGATATAGGTTATACATTATATGTTATACGTTATACGATATACGTTATACGTTATACGTTATACGTTATACGTTGTACGTTATACGGTATACGTTATACGTTATACGTTATACGTTATACGTTATACGTTATACGTTATACGTTATACGTTATACGTTATACGTTATACGTTATACGTTGTACGTTATGCGTTATACGTTATACGTTATACGTTATACGTTATACGTTATACGTTATACGTTATACGTTATACGTTATACGTTATACGTTATACGTTGTACGTTATACGTTGTACGTTATACGTTGTACGTTATACGTTATACGTTATACGTTATACGTTATACGTTATTCAGCATAAGTTCTAGGATATAGGTTATACATTATATGTTATACGTTATACGATATATGTTATACGTTATACGTTATACGTTATACGTTGTACGTTATACGGTATACGTTATACGTTATACGTTATACGTTATACGTTATACGTTATACGTTATACGTTATACGTTATACGTTATACGTTATACGTTATACGTTATACGTTATACGTTATACGTTATACGTTATACGTTATACGTTATTCAGCATAAGTTCTAGGATATAGGTTATACATTATATGTTATACGTTATACGTTATACGTTATACGTTATACGTTATACGTTATACGTTGTACGTTATACGGTATACGTTATACGTTATACGTTATACGTTATACGTTATACGTTATACGTTATACGTTATACGTTATTCAGCATAAGTTCTAGGATATAGATTATACATTATATGTTATACGTTATACGTTATACGTTATACGTTATACGTTATACGTTATACGTTATACGTTATACGTTATACGTTATACGTTATACGTTATACGTTATACGTTATACGTTATACGTTATACGTTATACGTTATACGTTATACGTTATACGTTATACGTTATACGTTATACGTTATACGTTATACGTTATACGTTATACGTTATACGTTGTACGTTATACGTTATACGTTATACGTTATACGTTATCCGTTATACGTTATACGTTATACGTTATACGTTATACGTTATACGTTATACGTTATACGTTATACGTTATACGTTATACGTTATACGTTATACGTTATACGTTATACGTTATACGTTCTACGTTATACGTTGTACGTTATACGTTGTACGTTATACGTTATACGTTATACGTTATACGTTATACGTTATTCAGCATAAGTTCTAGGATATAGGTTATACATTATATGTTATACGTTATACGATATACGTTATACGTTATACGTTATACGTTATACGTTGTACGTTATACGGTATACGTTATACGTTATACGTTATACGTTATACGTTATACGTTATACGTTATACGTTATACGTTATACGTTATACGTTATACGTTATACGTTATACGTTATACGTTATACGTTATACGTTATTCAGCATAAGTTCTAGGATATAGGTTATACATTATATGTTATACGTTATACGTTATACGTTATACGTTATTCGTTATACGTTATACGTTATACGTTGTACGTTATACGGTATACGTTATACGTTATACGTTATACGTTATACGTTATACGTTATACGTTATACGTTATACGTTATACGTTATACGTTATACGTTATACGTTAGACGTTACACGTTATACGTTATACGTTATACGTTATACGTTATACGTTATACGTTATACGTTATACGTTATACGTTATACGTTATACGTGTACGTTATACGTTATACGTTATACGTTATACGTTATACGTTATACATTATACGTATTACGTTATACGTTATACGTTGTACGTTATACGTTATACGTTGCACACTATACGTTATGCGGCATAAGTTCTAGCATATGCGTTATATATTATATGTTATACGTTATACGTTATACGTTATACGTTATACGTTATACGTTATACGTTAGACGTTATAAGTTATACGTTATACGTTATACGTTCTACGTTATACGTTATACGTTATACGTTATACGTTATACGTTATACGTTATACGTTATACGTTATACGTTATACGTTATACGTTATACGTTATACGTTGTACGTTATACGTTATACGTTATACGTTATACGTTGCACACTATACGTTATACGGCATAAGTTCTAGGATATGCGTTATATATTATATGTTATACGTTATACGTTATACGTTATACGTTATACGTTATACGTTATACGTTATACGTTATACGTTATACGTTATACGTTATACGTTATACGTTATACGTTATACGTTATACGTTATACGGTATACGTTACACGTTATACGTTACACGATATACGTTATACGTTACACGTTATACGTTATACGTTATACGTTATACGTTATACGTTATTCAGCATAAGTTCTAGGATATGCGTTATACATTATATGTTATACGTTATACGTTATACGTTATACGTTATACGTTATACGTTATACGTTATACGTTATACGTTATACGTTATACGTTATACGTTGTACGTTATACGTTATACGTTATACGTTATACGTTATACGTTATACGGTATACGTTACACGTTATACGTTACACGATATACGTTATACGTTACACGTTATACGTTATACGTTATACGTTATACGTTATACGTTATACGTTATTCAGCATAAGTTCTAGGATATGCGTTATACATTATATGTTATACGTTATACGTTATACGTTATACGTTATACGTTATACGTTATACGTTATACGTTATACGTTATACGTTATACGTTATACGTTATACGTTATACGTTATACGTTATACGTTATACGTTATACGTTATACGTTATACATTATACGTAATACGTTATACGTTATACGTTATACGTTATACGTTATACGTTATACGTTATACGTTATACGTTATACGTTATACGTTATACGTTATACGTTATACGTTATTCAGCATAAGTTCTAGGATACGCGTTATACATTATATGTTATACGTTATACGTTATACGTTATACGTTATACGTTATACGTTATACGTTATACGTTATACGTTATACGTTATACGTTATACGTTATACGTTATACGTTATACGTTGCACACTATACGTTATACGGCATAAGTTCTAGCATATGCGTTATATATTATATGTTATACGTTATACGTTATACGTTATACGTTATACGTTATACGTTATACGTTATACGTTAGACGTTATACGTTATACGTTATACGTTATACGTTACACGATATACGTTATACGTTACACGTTATACGTTACACGATATACGTTATACGTTACACGTTATACGTTATACGTTATACGTTATACGTTATACGTTATTCAGCATAAGTTCTAGGATATGCGTTATACATTATATGTTATACGTTATACGTTATACGTTATACGTTATACGTTATACGTTATACGTTATACGTTATACGTTATACGATATACGTTATACGTTATACGTTATACGTTATACGTTCTACGTTATACGTTGTACGTTATACGTTGTACGTTATACGTTGTACGTTATACGTTGTACGTTATACGTTGTACGTTATACGTTGTACGTTATACGTTGTACGTTATACGTTGTACGTTATACGTTATACGTTATACGTTATACGTTATACGTTCTACGTTATACGTTCTACGTTATACGTTGTACGTTATACGTTGTACGTTATACGTTGTACGTTATACGTTATACGTTATACGTTATACGTTATACGTTATACGTTATACGTTATACGTTATACGTTATACGTTATACGTTATACGTTATACGTTAAAAGTTATACGTTATACGTTATACGTTATACGTTATACACTATACGTTATACGTTATACGTTATACACTATACGTTATACGTTATACGTTATACACTATACGTTATACCGCATAAGTTCTAGGATACGCGTTATATATTATATGTTATACGTTATACGTTATACGATATACGTTATACGTTATACGATATACGTTATACGTTATACGTTATACGTTATACGTTATACGTTATACGTTATACGTTATACGTTATACGTTATATGTTATACGTTATACGTTATACGTTATACGTTATACGTTATACGCTATACGTTATACGTTATTCAGCTTAAGTTCTAGGATATGCGTTATACATTATATGTTATACGTTATACGTATACGTTATACGTTATACGTTATACGTTATACGTTATACGTTATACGTTATACGTTATACGTTATACGTTATACGTTATACGTTATACGTTATACGTTATACGTTATACGTTATACGTTATACGTTATACGTTATACGTTATACGTTATACGTTATACGTTATACGTTGTACGTTAGACGTTGTACGTTACTCGTTGTACGTTATACGTTATACGTTATACGTTATACGTTATACGTTATACGTTATACGTTATACGTTATACGTTATACGTTATACGTTATACGTTATACGTTATACGTTATACGTTATACGTTATACGTTATACGTTATACGTTATACGTTATACGTTATACGTTATACGTTATACGTTATACGTTACACGTTATACGTTACACGTTATACGTTACACGGTATACGTTACACGTTATACGTTACACGTTATACGTTATACGTTATACGTTATACGTTATACGTTATACGTTATACGTTATACGTTATACGTTATACGTTATACGTTATACGTTATACGTTGTACGTTATACGTTATACGTTATACTTTATACGTTATTCAGCATAAGTTCTAGGATATGCGTTATACATTATATGTTATACGTTATACGTTATACGTTATACGTTATACGTTATACGTTATACGTTATACGTTATACGTTATACGTTATACGTTATACGTTATACATTATACGTATTACGTTATACGTTATACGTTATACGTTATACGTTATACGTTATACGTTATACGTTATACGTTATACGTTATACGTTATACACTATACGTTATACCGCATAATTTCTAGGATATGCGTTATATATTATATGTTATACGTTATACGTTATAGGATATACGTTATACGTTATACGTTACACGTTATACGTTATACGTTATACGTTATACGTTATACGTTATACGTTATTCAGCATAAGTTCTAGGATATGCGTTATACATTATATGTTATACGTTATACGTTATACGTTATACGTTATACGTTATACGTTATACGTTATACGTTATACGTTATACGTTATACGTTATACGTTATACGTTATACGTTATACGTTATACGGTATACGTTACACGTTATACGTTACACGATATACGTTATACGTTACACGTTATACGTTATACGTTATACGTTATACGTTATACGTTATACGTTATACGTTATACGTTATACGGTATACGTTACACGTTATACGTTACACGATATACGTTATACGTTACACGTTATACGTTATACGTTATACGTTATACGTTATACGTTATACGTTATTCAGCATAAGTTCTAGGATATGCGTTATACATTATATGTTATACGTTATACGTTATACGTTATACGTTATACGTTATACGTTATACGTTATACGTTATACGTTATGCGATATACGTTATACGCTATACGTTACACGTTATACGTTACACGATATACGTTATACGTTATACGTTATACGTTATACGTTATACGTTATACGTTATACGTTATACGTTACACGTTATACGTTATACGTTACACGTTATACGTTACACAATATACGTTATACGTTACACGTTATACGTTATACGTTATACGTTATACGTTATACGTTATTCAGCATAAGTTCTAGGATATGCGTTATACATTATATGTCATACGTTATACGTTATACGTTATACGTTATACGTTATACGTTATACGTTATACGTTATACGTTATACGTTATACGTTATACGTTATACGTTATACGTTATACGTTATACGTTATACGTTATACGTTATACGTTATACGTTATACGTTATACGTTATACGTTATACGTTATACGTTATACGTTATACGTTATACGTTATACGTTATACGTTATACGTTATACGTTATACGTTATACGTTATACGTTATACGTTATACGTTATACGTTATACGTTATACGTTATACGTTATACGTTATACGTTATACGTTGCACACTATACGTTATACGGCATAAGTTCTAGCATATGCGTTATATATTATATGTTATACGTTATACGTTATACGTTATACGTTATACGTTATACGTTATACGTTATACGTTCTACGTTATACGTTGTACGTTATACGTTGTACGTTATACGTTGTACGTTATACGTTATACGTTATACGTTATACGTTATACGTTATACGTTATACGTTATACGTTATACGTTATACGTTATACGTTATACGTTATACGTTATACGTTAAAAGTTATACGTTATACGTTATACGTTATACGTTATACACTATACGTTATACGTTATACGTTATACACTATACGTTATACGTTATACGTTATACACTATACGTTATACCGCATAAGTTCTAGGATACGCGTTATATATTATATGTTATACGTTATACGTTATACGATATACGTTATACGTTATACGATATACGTTATACGTTATACGTTATACGTTATACGTTATACGTTATACGTTATACGTTATACGTTATACGTTATACGTTATACGTTATACGTTATACGTTATACGTTATACGTTATACGCTATACGTTATACGTTATTCAGCTTAAGTTCTAGGATATGCGTTATACATTATATGTTATACGTTATACGTATACGTTATACGTTATACGTTATACGTTATACGTTATACGTTATACGTTATACGTTATACGTTATACGTTATACGTTATACGTTATACGTTATACGTTATACGTTATACGTTATACGTTATACGTTATACGTTATACGTTATACGTTATACGTTGTACGTTAGACGTTATACGTTACTCGTTGTACGTTACACGTTATACGTTATACGTTATACGTTATACGCTATACGTTATACGTTATACGTTATACGTTATACGTTATACGTTATACGTTATACGTTATACGTTATACGTTATACGTTATACGTTATACGTTATACGTTATACGTTATACGTTATACGTTATACGTTATACGTTATACGTTACACGTTATACGTTACACGTTATACGTTACACGGTATACGTTACACGTTATACGTTACACGTTATACGTTATACGTTATACGTTATACGTTATACGTTATACGTTATACGTTATACGTTATACGTTATACGTTATACGTTATACGTTATACGTTATACGTTATACGTTGTACGTTATACGTTATACGTTATACTTTATACGTTATTCAGCATAAGTTCTAGGATATGCGTTATACATTATATGTTATACGTTATACGTTATACGTTATACGTTATACGTTATACGTTATACGTTATACGTTATACGTTATACGTTATACGTTATACGTTATACATTATACGTATTACGTTATACGTTATACGTTATACGTTATACGTTATACGTTATACGTTATACGTTATACGTTATACGTTATACGTTATACACTATACGTTATACCGCATAAGTTCTAGGATATGCGTTATATATTATATGTTATACGTTATACGTTATAGGATATACGTTATACGTTATACGTTACACGTTATACGTTATACGTTATACGTTTTACGTTATACGTTATTCAGCATAAGTTCTAGGATATGCGTTATACATTATATGTTATACGTTATACGTTATACGTTATACGTTATACGTTATACGTTATACGTTATACGTTATACGTTATACGTTATACGTTATACGTTATACGTTATACGTTATACGTTATACGTTATACGTTATACGTTATACGGTATACGTTACACGTTATACGTTACACGATATACGTTATACGTTACACGTTATACGTTATACGTTATACGTTATACGTTATACGTTATACGTTATACGTTATTCAGCATAAGTTCTAGGATATGCGTTATACATTATATGTTATACGTTATACGTTATACGTTATACGTTATACGTTTTACGTTATACGTTATACGTTATACGTTATACGTTATACGTTATACGTTATACGTTATACGTTATACGTTATACATTATACGTATTACGTTATACGTTATACGTTATACGTTATACGTTATACGTTATACGTTATACGTTATACGTTATACGTTATACGTTATACGTTATACGTTATACGTTATTCAGCATAAGTTCTAGGATATGCGTTATACATTATATGTTATTCAGCATAAGTTCTAGGATATGCGTTATACATTATATGTTATACGTTATACGTTATACGTTATACGTTATACGTTATACGTTATACGTTATACGTTATACGTTATACGTTATACGTTATACATTATACGTATTACGTTATACGTTATACGTTATACGTTATACGTTATACGTTATACGTTATACGTTATACGTTATACGTTATACACTATACGTTATACCGCATAAGTTCTAGGATATGCGTTATATATTATATGTTATACGTTATACGTTATACGATATACGTTATACGTTATACGTTATACGTTATACGTTATACGTTTTACGTTATACGTTATACGTTATACGTTATTCAGCATAAGTTCTAGGATATGCGTTATACATTATATGTTATACGTTATACGTTATACGTTATACGTTATACGTTATACGTTATACGTTATACGTTATACGTTATACGTTATACGTTATACGTTATACGTTATACGTTCTACGTTATACGTTCTACGTTATACGTTGTACGTTATACGTTGTACGTTATACGTTATACGTTATACGTTATACGTTATACGTTATACGTTATACGTTAAACGTTATACGTTATACGTTATACGTTATACGTTATACGTTATACGTTATACGTTATACGTTATACGTTATACGTTATACATTATACGTATTACGTTATACGTTATACGTTATACGTTATACGTTATACGTTATACGTTATACGTTATACG
Organism: Ptiloglossa arizonensis; assembly: GCF_051014685.1. Taxonomy (NCBI): domain Eukaryota; kingdom Metazoa; phylum Arthropoda; class Insecta; order Hymenoptera; family Colletidae; genus Ptiloglossa; species Ptiloglossa arizonensis. The sequence continues at coordinate 231,745 of NW_027479052.1, read as the reverse complement.
TTATACGTTATACGTTATACGTTATACGTTATACGTTATACGTTATACGTTATACGTTATACGTTATACGTTATACGTTATACGTTATACGTTATACGTTATACGTTATACGTTATACGTTATACGTTATACGTTATACGTTATACGTTATACGTTATACGTTATACATTATACGTATTACGTTATACGTTATACGTTATACGTTATACGTTATATGTTATACGTTATACGTTATACGTTATACGTTATACGTTATACGTTATACGTTATACGTTATACGTTATACGTTATACGTTCTACGTTATACGTTCTACGTTATACGTTGTACGTTATACGTTGTACGTTATACGTTATACGTTATACGTTATACGTTATACGTTATACGTTATACGTTATACGTTATACGTTATACGTTATACGTTATACGTTATACGTTATACGTTATACGTTCTACGTTATACGTTGTACGTTATACGTTGTACGTTATACGTTGTACGTTATACGTTATACGTTATACGTTATACGTTATACGTTATACGTTATACGTTATACGTTATACGTTATACGTTATACGTTATACGTTATACGTTATACGTTATACGTTATACGTTATACGTTATACGTTATACGTTATACGTTATACGTTATACGTTATACGTTACACGTTATACGTTACACGATATACGTTATACGTTATACGTTATACGTTATACGTTATACGTTATACGTTATACGTTATACGTTATACGTTATACGTTATACGTTATACGTTGCACACTATACGTTATACGGCATAAGTTCTAGGATATGCGTTATATATTATATGTTATACGTTATACGTTATACGTTATACGTTATACGTTATACGTTAGACGTTATACGTTATACGTTATACGTTATGCGTTATACGTTATACGTTATACGTTATACGTTATACGTTATACGTTATACGTTATACGTTATACGTTATACGTATTACGTTATACGTTATACGTTATACGTTATACGTTAAACGTTATACGTTATACGTTATACGTTATACGTTATACGTTATACGTTATACGTTATACGTTATACGTTATACGTTATACGTTATACGTTATACGTTATACGTTATACGTTATACGTTATACGTTATACGTTATACGTTATACGTTATACGTTATACGTTATACGTTATACGTTATACGTTATACGTTATACGTTATACGTTATACGTTATACGTTATACGTTATACGTTATACGTTATACGTTATACGTTATACGTTATACGTTATACGTTATACGTTATACGTTATACGTTATACGTTATACGTTATACGTTATACGTTATACGTTATACGTTATACGTTATACGTTATACGTTATACGTTATACGTTATACGTTATACGTTATACGTTATACGTTATACGTTATACGTTATACGTTATACGTTATACGTTATACGTTATACGTTATACGTTATACGTTATACGTTATACGTTATACGTTATACGTTATACGTTATACGTTATACGTTATACGTTATACGTTGCACACTATACGTTATGCGGCATAAGTTCTAGCATATGCGTTATATATTATATGTTATACGTTATACGTTATACGTTATACGTTATACGTTATACGTTATACGTTATACTTTATACGTTACACGTTATACGTTATACGTTATTCAGCATAAGTTCTAGGATATGCGTTATACATTATACGTTATACGTTATACGTTATACGTTATACGTTATACGTTATACGTTATACGTTATACTTTATACGTTACACGTTATACGTTATACGTTATACGTTATACGTTATACGTTATACGTTATACGTTATACATTATACGTTATACGTTATACGTTATACGTTATACGTTATACGTTATACGTTATACGTTATACGTTATGCGTTATACGTCACTCGTTGTACGTTATACGGTATACGATATACGATATACGTTACACGTTATCCTTTATACGTGATACGTTATACGTTATACGTTATGCGATATACGTTATACGATATACGTTATACGTCATACGTTACACGTTATACGTTATACGTTATACGTTATACGTTATACGTTATACGTTATACGTTATACGCTATACGTTATACGTATTACGTTATACGTTATACGTTATACGTTAAAAGTTATACGTTATACGTTATACGTTATACGTTATACACTATACGTTATACGTTATACGTTATACACTATACGTTATACATTATACGTTATACACTATACGTTATACCGCATAAGTTCTAGGATATGCGTTATATATTATATGTTATACGTTATACGTTATACGATATACGTTATACGTTATACGTTATACGTTATACGTTATACGTTATACGTTATACGTTATACGTTATACGTTATACGTTATACGTTATACGTTATACGTTATACGTTATACGTTATACGTTATACGCTATACGTTATACGTTATTCAGCATAAGTTCTAGGATATGCGTTATACATTATATGTTATACGTTATACGTATACGTTATACGTTATACGTTATACGTTATACGTTATACGATATACGTTATACGTTATACGTTATACGTTATACGTTATACGTTATACGTTATACGTTATACGTTATACGTTATACGTTATACGTTATACGTTATACGTTATACGTTATACGTTATACGTTATACGTTGTACGTTAGACGTTATACGTTACTCGTTGTACGTTATACGTTATACGTTATACGTTATACGTTATACGTTATACGTTATACGTTATACGTTATACGTTATACGTTATACGTTATACGTTATACGTTATACGTTATACGTTATACGTTATACGTTATACGTTATACGTTATACGTTACACGTTATACGTTACACGTTATACGTTACACGGTATACGTTACACGTTATACGTTACACGTTATACGTTATACGTTATACGTTATACGTTATACGTTATACGTTATACGTTATACGTTATACGTTATACGTTATACGTTGTACGTTATACGTTATACGTTATACTTTATACGTTACACGTTATACGTTATACGTTATACGTTATACGTTATACGTTATACGTTATACGTTATACGTTATACGTTATACGTTATACGTTATACGTTATACGTTATACGTTATACGTTATACGTTATACGTTATACGTTATACGTTATACGTTATGCGTTATACGTCACTCGTTGTACGTTATACGGTATACGATATACGATATACGTTACACGTTATCCTTTATACGTGATACGTTATACGTTATACGTTATGCGATATACGTTATACGCTATACGTTATACGTTATACGTTACACGTTATACGTTATACGTTATACGTTATACGTTATACGTTATACGTTATACGCTATACGTTATACGTATTACGTTATACGTTATACGTTATACGTTAAAAGTTATACGTTATACGTTATACGTTATACGTTATACGTTATACGTTATACACTATACGTTATACGTTATACGTTATACACTATACGTTATACGTTATACGTTATACACTATACGTTATACCGCATAAGTTCTAGGATATGCGTTATATATTATATGTTATACGTTATACGTTATACGATATACGTTATACGTTATACGTTATACGTTATACGTTATACGTTATACGTTATACGGTATACGTTATACGTTATACGTTATACGTTATACGTTATACGCTATACGTTATACGTTATTCAGCATAAGTTCTAGGATATGCGTTATACATTATATGTTATACGTTATACGTATACGTTATACGTTATACGTTATACGTTATACGTTATACGTTATACGTTATACGTTATACGTTATACGTTATACGTTATACGTTATACGTTATACGTTATACGTTATACGTTATACGTTATACGTTATACGTTATACGTTATACGTTGTACGTTATACGTTGTACGTTAGACGTTATACGTTACTCGTTGTACGTTATACGTTATACGTTATACGTTATACGTTATACGTTATACGTTATACGTTATACGTTATACGTTATACGTTATACGTTATACGTTATACGTTATACGTTATACGTTATACGTTATACGTCATACGTTATACGTTATACGTTATACGTTATACGTTATACGTTATACGTTATACGTTATACGTTACACGTTATACGTTACACGGTATACGTTATACGTTATACGTTATACGTTATACGTTATACGTTATACGTTATACGTTATACGTTATACGTTATACGTTATACGTTGTACGTTCTACGTTGTACGTTATACGTTGTACGTTATACGTTCTACGTTATACGTTATACGTTATACGTTATACGTTATACGTTATACGTTATACGTTATACGTTATACGTTATACGTTATACGTTATACGTTATACGTTATACGTTATACGTTATACGTTATACGTTATACGTTATACGTTATACGTTATACGTTATACGTTATACGTTATACGTTATACGTTGCACACTATACGTTATACGGCATAAGTTCTAGGATATGCGTTATATATTATATGTTATACGTTATACGTTATACGTTATACGTTATACGTTATACGTTATACGTTATACGTTATACGTTATACGTTATACGTTATACGTTATACGTTATACGTTATACGGTATACGTTACACGTTATACGTTACACGATATACGTTATACGTTACACGTTATACGTTATACGTTATACGTTATACGTTATACGTTATTCAGCATAAGTTCTAGGATATGCGTCATACATTATATGTTATACGTTATACGTTATACGTTATACGTTATACGTTATACGTTATACGTTATACGTTATACGTTATACGTTATACGTTATACGTTATACGTTACACGTTATACGTTACACGGTATACGTTATACGTTATACGTTATACGTTATACGTTATACGTTATACGTTATACGTTATACGTTATACGTTAAACGTTATACGTTATACGTTATACGCTATACGTTATACGTTATTCAGCATAAGTTCTAGGATATGCGTTATACATTATATGTTATACGTTATACGTATACGTTATACGTTATACGTTATACGTTATACGTTATACGTTATACGTTATACGTTATACGTTATACGTTATACGTTATACGGTATACGTTATACGTTATACGTTATACGTTACACGTTATACGTTACACGGTATACGTTATACGTTATACGTTATACGTTATACGTTATACGTTATACGTTATACGTTATACGTTATACGTTATACGTTATACGTTGTACGTTATACGTTGTACGTTATACGTTGTACGTTATACGTTCTACGTTATACGTTATACGTTATACGTTATACGTTATACGTTATACGTTATACGTTATACGTTATACGTTATACGTTATACGTTATACGTTATACGTTATACGTTATACGTTATACGTTATACGTTATACGTTATACGTTATACGGTATACGTTACACGTTATACGTTACACGATATACGTTATACGTTACACGTTATACGTTATACGTTATACGTTATACGTTATACGTTATTCAGCATAAGTTCTAGGATATGCGTCATACATTATATGTTATACGTTATACGTTATACGTTATACGTTATACGTTATACGTTATACGTTATACGTTATACGTTATACGTTATACGTTATACGTTATACGTTATACGTTATACGTTATACGTTACACGTTATACGTTACACGGTATACGTTATACGTTATACGTTATACGTTATACGTTATACGTTATACGTTATACGTTATACGTTATACGTTATACGTTATACGTTATACGCTATACGTTATACGTTATTCAGCATAAGTTCTAGGATATGCGTTATACATTATATGTTATACGTTATACGTATACGTTATACGTTATACGTTATACGTTATACGTTATACGTTATACGTTATACGTTATACGTTATACGTTATACGTTATACGTTATACGTTATACGTTATACGTTATACGTTATACGTTATACGTTATACGTTATACGTTATACGTTATACGTTATACGTTATACGTTATACGTTATACGTTATACGTTATACGTTGCACACTATACGTTATACGGCATAAGTTCTAGGATATGCGTTTATATTATATGTTATACGTTATACGTTATACGTTATACGTTATACGTTATACGTTATACGTTATACGTTATACGTTATACGTTATACGTTATACGTTATACGTTATACGTTATACGGTATACGTTACACGTTATACGTTACACGATATACGTTATACGTTACACGTTATACGTTATACGTTATACGTTATACGTTATACGTTATACGTTATTCAGCATAAGTTCTAGGATATGCGTTATACATTATATGTTATACGTTATACGTTATACGTTATACGTTATACGTTATACGTTATACGTTATACGCTATACGTTATACGTTATACGTTATACGTTATACGTTATACGTTAAACGTTATACGTTACACGGTATACGTTATACGTTATACGTTATACGTTATACGTTATACATTATACGTATTACGTTATACGTTATACGTTATACGTTATACTTTATGCGTTATACGTTATACGTTATACGTTATACGTTATACGTTATACGTTATACGTTATACGTTATACGTTATACTTTATACGTTATACGTTATACGTTATACGTTACACGTTATACGTTACACGATATACGTTATACGTTACACGTTATACGTTATACGTTATACGTTATACGTTATACGTTATACGTTATACGTTATACGTTATACGTTATACGTTATACGTTATACGTTATACGTTATACGTTATACGTTATACGTTATACGTTATACGTTATACGTTATACGTTATACGTTATACGTTATACGTTATACGTTATACGTTATTCAGCATAAGTTCTAGGATATGCGTTATACATTATATGTTATACGTTATATGTTATACGTTATACGTTATACGTTATACGTTATACGTTATACGTTATACGTTATACGTTATACGTTATACGTTATACGTTATACGTTATACGTTATACGTTATACGTTATACGTTATACGTTATACGTTATACGTTATACGTTATACGTTATACGTTATACGTTATACGTTATACGTTATACGTTATACGTTATACGTTATACGTTATACGTTATACGTTATACGTTATACGTTATACGTTATACGTTATGCGATATACGTTATACGCTATACGTTATACGTTATACGTTACACGTTATACGTTATACGTTATACGTTATACGTTATACGTTATACGTTATACGTTATACGTTATACGTATTACGTTATACGTTATACGTTATACGTTAAAAGTTATACGTTATACGTTATACGTTATACGTTATACACTATACGTTATACGTTATACGTTATACACTATACGTTATACATTATACGTTATACACTATACGTTATACCGCATAAGTTCTAGGATATGCGTTATATATTAATTGTTATACGTTATACGTTATACGATATACGTTTTACGTTATACGTTATACGTTATACGTTATACGTTATACGTTATACGTTATACGTTATACGTTATACGTTATACGTTATACGTTATACGTTATACGTTATACGTTATACGCTATACGTTATACGTTATTCAGCATAAGTTCTAGGATATGCGTTATACATTATGTGTTATACGTTATACGTATACGTTATACGTTATACGTTATACGTTATACGTTATACGTTATACGTTATTCAGCATAAGTTCTAGGATATGCGTTATACATTATATGTTATACGTTATACGTATACGTTATACGTTATACGTTATACGTTATACGTTATACGTTATACGTTATACGTTATACGTTATACGTTATACGTTATACGTTATACGTTACACGTTATACGTTATACGTTACACGTTATACGTTACACGATATACGTTATACGTTACACGTTATACGTTATACGTTATACGTTATACGTTATACGTTATACGTTATACGTTATACGTTATACGTTATACGTTATACGTTATACGTTATACGTTATACGTTATACGTTATACGTTATACGTTATACGTTATACGTTATACGTTATACGTTATACGTTATACGTTATACGTTATACGTTATACGTTATACGTTATACGTTATACGTTATACGTTATACGTATTACGTTATACGTTATACGTTATACGTTATACGTTATACGTTATACGTTATACGTTATACGTTATACGTTATACGTTATACGTTATACGTTATACGTTATACGTTATACGTTATACGTTATACGTTATACGTTATACGTTATACGTTATACGTTATACGTTATACGTTATACGTTATACGTTATACGTTATACGTTATACGTTATACGTTATACGTTATACGTTATACGTTATACGTTATACGTTATACGTTATTCAGCATAAGTTCTAGGATATGCGTTATACATTATATGTTATACGTTATACGTTATACGTTATACGTTATACGTTATACGTTATACGTTATACGTTATACGTTATACGTTATACGTTATACGTTATACGTTATACGTTATACGTTATACGTTATACGTTATACGTTATACGTTATACGTTGCACACTATACGTTATGCGGCATAAGTTCTAGCATATGCGTTATATATTATATGTTATACGTTATACGTTATACGTTATACGTTATACGTTATACGTTATACGTTATACGTTATACGTTATACGTTATACGTTATACGTTATACGTTATACGTTATACGTTATTCAGCATAAGTTCTAGGATATGCGTTATACATTATACGTTATACGTTATACGTTATACGTTATACGTTATACGTTATACGTTATACGTTATGCGATATACGTTATACGCTATACGTTATACGTTATACGTTACACGTTATACGTTATACGTTATACGTTATACGTTATACGTTATACGTTATACGTTATACGTTATACGTATTACGTTATACGTTATACGTTATACGTTAAAAGTTATACGTTATACGTTATACGTTATACGTTATACACTATACGTTATACGTTATACGTTATACACTATACGTTATACGTTATACGTTATACACTATACGTTATACCGCATAAGTTCTAGGATATGCGTTATATATTAATTGTTATACGTTATACGTTATACGATATACGTTATACGTTATACGTTATACGTTATACGTTATACGTTATACGTTATACGTTATACGTTATACGTTATACGTTATACGTTATACGTTATACGTTATACGTTATACGTTATACGCTATACGTTATACGTTATTCAGCATAAGTTCTAGGATATGCGTTATACATTATATGTTATACGTTATACGTATACGTTATACGTTATACGTTATACGTTATACGTTATACGTTATACGTTATTCAGCATAAGTTCTAGGATATGCGTTATACATTATATGTTATACGTTATACGTATACGTTATACGTTATACGTTATACGTTATACGTTATACGTTATACGTTATACGTTATACGTTATACGTTATACGTTATACGTTATACGTTATACGTTATACGTTATACGTTACACGTTATACGTTATACGTTACACGTTATACGTTACACGATATACGTTATACGTTACACGTTATACGTTATACGTTATACGTTATACGTTATACGTTATACGTTATACGTTATACGTTATACGTTATACGTTATACGTTATACGTTATACGTTATACGTTATACGTTATACGTTATACGTTATACGTTATACGTTATACGTTATACGTTATACGTTATACGTTATACGTTATACGTTATACGTTATACGTTATACGTTATACGTTATACGTTATACGTTATACGTTATACGTATTACGTTATACGTTATACGTTATACGTTATACGTTATACGTTATACGTTATACGTTATACGTTATACGTTATACGTTATACGTTATACGTTATACGTTATACGTTATACGTTATACGTTATACGTTATACGTTATACGTTATACGTTATACGTTATACGTTATACGTTATACGTTATACGTTATACGTTATACGTTATACGTTATACGTTATACGTTATACGTTATTCAGCATAAGTTCTAGGATATGCGTTATACATTATACGTTATACGTTATACGTTATACGTTATACGTTATACGTTATACGTTATACGTTATGCGATATACGTTATACGCTATACGTTATACGTTATACGTTACACGATATACGTTATACGTTATACGTTATACGTTATACGTTATACGTTATACGTTATACGTTATACGTTATACGTTATACGTTAAAAGTTATACGTTATACGTTATACGTTATACGTTATACACTATACGTTATACGTTATACGTTATACACTATACGTTATACGTTATACGTTATACACTATACGTTATACCGCATAAGTTCTAGGATATGCGTTATATATTAATTGTTATACGTTATACGTTATACGATATACGTTATACGTTATACGTTATACGTTATACGTTATACGTTATACGTTATACGTTATACGTTATACGTTATACGTTATACGTTATACGTTATACGTTATACGCTATACGTTATACGTTATTCAGCATAAGTTCTAGGATATGCGTTATACATTATATGTTATACGTTATACGTATACGTTATACGTTATACGTTATACGTTATACGTTATACGTTATACGTTATACGTTATACGTTATACGTTATACGTTATACGTTATACGTTATACGTTATACGTTATACGTTATACGTTATACGTTATACGTTATACGTTATACGTTATACGTTATACGTTATACGTTATACGTTATACGTTATACGTTATACGTTATACGTTATACGTTATACGTTATACGTTATACGTTATACGTTATACGTTATACGTTATACGTTATACTTTATACGTTATACGTTACACGTTATACGTTACACGATATACGTTATACGTTATACGTTATACGTTATACGTTATACGTTATACGTTATACGTTGCACACTATACGTTATACGGCATAAGTTCTAGGATATGCGTTATATATTATATGTTATACGTTATACGTTATACGTTATACGTTATACGTTATACGTTAGACGTTATACGTTATACGTTATACGTTATACGTTATACGTTATACGTTATACGTTATACGTTATACGTTATACGTTATACGTTATACGTTATACGTTATACGTTATACGTTATACGTTATACGTTATACGTTATACGTTATACGTCGTACGTTATACGTTATACGTTATACGATATACGTTATACGTTATACGTTATACGTTATACGTTACACGTTATACGTTACACGGTATACGTTATACGTTATACGTTATACGTTATACGTTATACGTTATACGTTATACGTTATACGTTATACGTTATACGTTATACGTTATACGTTGTATGTTATACGTTGTACGTTATACGTTGTACGTTATACGTTCTACGTTATACGTTATACGTTATACGTTATACGTTATACGTTATACGTTATACGTTATACGTTATACGTTATACGTTATACGTTATACGTTATACGTTATACGTTTTACGTTATACGTTATACGTTATACGTTATACGTTATACGTTATACGTTATACGTTATACGTTGCACACTATACGTTATACGGCATAAGTTCTAGGATATGCGTTATATATTATATGTTATACGTTATACGTTATACGTTATACGTTATACGTTATACGTTATACGTTATACGTTATACGTTATACGTTATACGTTATACGTTATACGTTATACGGTATACGTTACACGTTATACGTTACACGATATACGTTATACGTTACACGTTATACGTTATACGTTATACGTTATACGTTATACGTTATTCAGCATAAGTTCTAGGATATGCGTCATACATTATATGTTATACGTTATACGTTATACGTTATACGTTATACGTTATACGTTATACGTTATACGTTATACGTTATACGTTATACGTTATACGTTATACGTTACACGTTATACGTTACACGGTATACGTTATACGTTATACGTTAAACGTTATACGTTATACGTTATACGTTATACGTTATACGTTATACGTTATACGTTATACGTTATACGTTATACGCTATACGTTATACGTTATTCAGCATAAGTTCTAGGATATGCGTTATACATTATATGTTATACGTTATACGTATACGTTATACGTTATACGTTATACGTTATACGTTATACGTTATACGTTATACGTTATACGTTATACGTTATACGTTATACGTTATACGTTATACGTTATACGTTATACGTTATACGTTATACGTTATACGTTATACGTTATACGTTATACGTTATACGTTATACGTTATACGTTATACGTTATACGTTATACGTTATACGTTATACGTTATACGTTATACGTTATACGTTATACGTTATACGTTATACGTTATACGTTATACGTTACACGTTATACGTTACACGTTATACGTTACACGGTATACGTTACACGTTATACGTTACACGTTATACGTTACACGTTATACGTTATACGTTATACGTTATACGTTATACGTTATACGTTATACGTTATACGTTATACGTTATACGTTATACGTTATACGTTATACGTTATACGTTATACGTTATACGTTATACGTTATACGTTATGCGATATACGTTATACGTTGTACGTTAGACGTTATACGTTACTCGTTGTACGTTATACGTTATACGTTATACGTTATACGTTATACGTTATACGTTATACGTTATACGTTATACGTTATACGTTATACGTTATACGTTATACGTTATACGTTATACGTTATACGTTATACGTTATACGTTATACCTTATACGTTATACGTTATACGTTGCACACTATACGTTATGCGGCATAAGTTCTAGCATATGCGTTATATATTATATGTTATACGTTATACGTTATACGATATACGTTATACGTTATACGTTATACGTTATACGTTATACGTTATACGTTATACGTTATACGTTATACGTTAAAAGTTATACGTTATACGTTATACGTTATACGTTATACACTATACGTTATACGTTATACGTTATACACTATACGTTATACGTGATACGTTATACGTTATACGTTATGCGATATACGTTATACGTTATACGTTATACGTTATACGCTATACGTTATACGTTATTCAGCATAAGTTCTAGGATATGCGTGATACATTATATGTTATACGTTATACGTATACGTTATACGTTATACGTTATACGTTATACGTTATACGTTATACGTTATACGTTATACGTTATACGTTATACGTTATACGTTATACGTTATACGTTATACGTTATACGTTATACGTTATACGATATACGATATACGTTACACGTTATCCTTTATACGTGATACGTTATACGTTATACGTTATGCGATATACGTTATACGCTATACGTTATACGTTATACGTTACACGTTATACGTTACACGTTATACGTTATACGTTATACGTTATACGTTATACGTTATACGCTATACGTTATACGTATTACGTTATACGTTATACGTTATACGTTAAAAGTTATACGTTATACGTTATACGTTATACGTTATACACTATACGTTATACGTTATACGTTATACACTATACGTTATACGTGATACGTTATACGTTATACGTTATGCGATATACGTTATACGCTATACGTTATACGTTATACGTTACACGTTATACGTTATACGTTATACGTTATACGTTATACGTTATACGTTATACGCTATACGTTATACGTATTACGTTATACGTTATACGTTATACGTTAAAAGTTATACGTTATACGTTATACGTTATACATTATACGTATTACGTTATACGTTATACGTTATACGTTATACGTTTTACGTTATACGTTATACGTTATACGTTATACGTTATACGTTATACGTTATACGTTATACGTTATACGTTATACGTTATACGTTATACGTTATACGTTATACGTTATACGTTATACGTTATACGTTATACGTTATACGTTATACGTTATACGTTATACGTTATACGTTATACGTTATACGTTATACGTTATACGTTATACGTTATACGTTATACGTTATACGTTATACGTTATACGTTATACGTTATACGTTATACGTTATACGTTATACGTTATACGTTATACGTTATACGCTATACGTTATACGTTATACGTTATACGTTATACGTTATACGTTATACGTTATACGTTATACGTTATTCAGCATAAGTTCTAGGATATGCGTTATACATTATACGTTATACGTTATACGTTATACGTTATACGTTATACGTTATACGTTATACGTTATACGTTATACTTTATACGTTACACGTTATACGTTATACGTTATACGTTATACGTTATACGTTATACGTTATACGTTATACGTTATACGTTATACGTTATACGTTATACGTTATACGTTATACGTTATACGTTATACGTTATACGTTATGCGTTATACGTCACTCGTTGTACGTTATACGGTATACGATATACGATATACGTTACACGTTATCCTTTATACGTGATACGTTATACGTTATACGTTATGCGATATACGTTATACGCTATACGTTATACGTTATACGTTACACGTTATACGTTATACGTTATACGTTATACGTTATACGTTATACGTTATACGCTATACGTTATACGTATTACGTTATACGTTATACGTTATACGTTAAAAGTTATACGTTATACGTTATACGTTATACGTTATACACTATACGTTATACGTTATACGTTATACACTATACGTTATACGTTATACGTTATACACTATACGTTATACCGCATAAGTTCTAGGATATGCGTTATATATTATATGTTATACGTTATACGTTATACGTTATACGATATACGTTATACGTTATACGTTATATGTTATACGTTATACGTTATACGTTATACGTTATACGTTATACGTTATACGTTATACGTTATACGTTATACGTTATACGCTATACGTTATACGTTATTCAGCATAAGTTCTAGGATATGCGTTATACATTATATGTTATACGTTATACGTATACGTTATACGTTATACGTTATACGTTATACGTTATACGTTATACGTTATACGTTATACGTTATACGTTATACGTTATACGTTATGCGTTATACGTTATACGTTGTACGTTAGACGTTATACGTTACTCGTTGTACGTTATACGTTATACGTTATACGTTATACGTTATACGTTATACGTTATACGTTATACGTTATACGTTATTCAGCATAAGTTCTAGGATATGCGTTATACATTATACGTTATACGTTATACGTTATACGTTATACGTTATACGTTATACGTTATACGTTATACGTTATACTTTATACGTTACACGTTATACGTTATACGTTATACGTTATACGTTATACGTTATACGTTATACGTTATACGTTATACGTTATACGTTATACGTTATACGTTATACGTTATACGTTATACGTTATACGTTATACGTTATGCGTTATACGTCACTCGTTGTACGTTATACGGTATACGATATACGATATACGTTACACGTTATCCTTTATACGTGATACGTTATACGTTATACGTTATGCGATATACGTTATACGCTATACGTTATACGTTATACGTTACACGTTATACGTTATACGTTATACGTTATACGTTATACGTTATACGTTATACGCTATACGTTATACGTATTACGTTATACGTTATACGTTATACGTTAAAAGTTATACGTTATACGTTATACGTTATACGTTATACACTATACGTTATACGTTATACGTTATACACTATACGTTATACGTTATACGTTATACACTATACGTTATACCGCATAAGTTCTAGGATATGCGTTATATATTATATGTTATACGTTATACGTTATACGTTATACGATATACGTTATACGTTATACGTTATATGTTATACGTTATACGTTATACGTTATACGTTATACGTTATACGTTATACGTTATACGTTGTACGTTATACGTTATACGCTATACGTTATACGTTATTCAGCATAAGTTCTAGGATATGCGTTATACATTATATGTTATACGTTATACGTATACGTTATACGTTATACGTTATACGTTATACGTTATACGTTATACGTTATACGTTATACGTTATACGTTATACGTTATACGTTATGCGTTATACGTTATACGTTGTACGTTAGACGTTATACGTTACTCGTTGTACGTTATACGTTATACGTTATACGTTATACGTTATACGTTATACGTTATACGTTATACGTTATACGTTATACGTTATACGTTATACGTTATACGTTATACGTTATACGTTATACGTTATACGTTATACGTTATACGTTGTACGTTATACGTTGTACGTTATACGTTGTACGTTATACGTTCTACGTTATACGTTATACGTTATACGTTATACGTTATACGTTATACGTTATACGTTATACGTTATACGTTATACGTTATACGTTATACGTTATACGTTATACGTTATACGTTATACGTTATACGTTATACGTTATACGTTATACGTTATACGTTATACGTTGCACACTATACGTTATACGGCATAAGTTCTAGGATATGCGTTATATATTATATGTTATACGTTATACGTTATACGTTATACGTTATACGTTATACGTTATACGTTATTCAGCATAAGTTCTAGGATGTGCGTTATACATTATATGTTATACGTTATACGTTATACGTTATACGTTATACGTTATACGTTATACGTTATACGTTATACGTTATACGTTATACGTTATACGTTATACGTTATACGTAATACGTTATACGTTATACGTTATACGTTATACATTATACGTATTACGTTATACGTTATACGTTATACGTTATACGTTATACTTTATACGTTATACGTTATACGTTATACGTTATACGTTATACGTTATACGTTATACGTTATACGTTATACGTTATACGTTATACGTTATACGTTATACTTTATACGTTATACGTTATACGTTATACGTTACACGTTATACGTTACACGATATACGTTATACGTTACACGTTATACGTTATACGTTATACGTTATACGTTATACGTTATACGTTATACGTTATACGTTATACGTTATACGTTATACGTTATACGTTATACGTTATACGTTATACGTTATACGTTATACGTTATACGTTATACGTTATACGTTATACGTTATACGTTATACGTTATACGTTATACGTTATACGTTATACGTTATACGTTATACGTTATACGTTATACGTTATACGTTATACGTTATACGTTATACGTTATACGTTATACGTTATACGTTATACGTTATACGTTATTCAGCATAAGTTCTAGGATATGCGTTATACATTATATGTTATACGTTATACGTTATACGTTATACGTTATACGTTATACGTTATACGTTATACGTTATACGTTATACGTTATACGTTATACGTTATACGTTATACGTTATACGTTATACGTTATACGTTATACGTTATACGTTATACGTTATACGTTATACGTTATACGTTGCACACTATACGTTATACGTTATACGTTATACTTTATACGTTATACGTTATACGTTATACGTTATACGTTATACGTTATACGTTATACGTTATACGTTATAGGTTATACGTTATACGTTATACTTTATACGTTATACGTTATACGTTATACGTTATACGTTACACGTTATACGTTACACGATATACGTTATACGTTACACGTTATACGTTATACGTTATACGTTATACGTTATACGTTATACGTTATACGTTATACGTTATACGTTATACGTTATACGTTATACGTTATACGTTATACGTTATACGTTATGCGTTATACGTTATACGTTGTACGTTAGACGTTATACGTTACTCGTTGTACGTTATACGTTATACGTTATACGTTATACGTTATACGTTATACGTTATACGTTATACGTTATACGTTATACGTTATACGTTATACGTTATACGTTATACGTTATACGTTATACGTTATACGTTATACGTTATACGTTGTACGTTATACGTTGTACGTTATACGTTGTACGTTATACGTTCTACGTTATACGTTATACGTTATACGTTATACGTTATACGTTATACGTTATACGTTATACGTTATACGTTATACGTTATACGTTATACGTTATACGTTATACGTTATACGTTATACGTTATACGTTATACGTTATACGTTGCACACTATACGTTATACGGCATAAGTTCTAGGATATGCGTTATATATTATATGTTATACGTTATACGTTATACGTTATACGTTATACGTTATACGTTATACGTTATACGTTATACGTTATACGTTATACGTTATACGTTATACTTTATACGTTACACGTTATACGTTATACGTTATACGTTATACGTTATACGTTATACGTTATACGTTATACGTTACACGTTATACGTTATGCGTTATACGTCACTCGTTGTACGTTATACGGTATACGATATACGATATACGTTACACGTTATCCTTTATACGTGATACGTTATACGTTATACGTTATGCGATATACGTTATACGCTATACGTTATACGTTATACGTTACACGTTATACGTTATACGTTATACGTTATACGTTATACGTTATACGTTATACGTTATACGTTATACGTTATACGTTATACGTTATACGTTATACGTTATACGTTATACGTTATACGTTATACGTTATACGTTATTCAGCATAAGTTCTAGGATATGCGTTATACATTATATGTTATACGTTATACGTTATACGTTATACGTTATACGTTATACGTTATACGTTATACGTTATACGTTATACGTTATACGTTATACGTTATACGTTATACGTTATACGTTATACGTTATACGTTATACGTTATACGTTATACGTTATACGTTATACGTTGCACACTATACGTTATACGTTATACGTTATACTTTATACGTTATACGTTATACGTTATACGTTATACGTTATACGTTATACGTTATACGTTATACGTTATAGGTTATACGTTATACGTTATACTTTATACGTTATACGTTATACGTTATACGTTATACGTTACACGTTATACGTTACACGATATACGTTATACGTTACACGTTATACGTTATACGTTATACGTTATACGTTATACGTTATACGTTATACGTTATACGTTATACGTTATACGTTATACGTTATACGTTATACGTTATACGTTATACGTTATGCGTTATACGTTATACGTTGTACGTTAGACGTTATACGTTACTCGTTGTACGTTATACGTTATACGTTATACGTTATACGTTATACGTTATACGTTATACGTTATACGTTATACGTTATACGTTATACGTTATACGTTATACGTTATACGTTATACGTTATACGTTATACGTTGTACGTTATACGTTGTACGTTATACGTTGTACGTTATACGTTCTACGTTATACGTTATACGTTATACGTTATACGTTATACGTTATACGTTATACGTTATACGTTATACGTTATACGTTATACGTTATACGTTATACGTTATACGTTATACGTTATACGTTATACGTTATACGTTATACGTTATACGTTGCACACTATACGTTATACGGCATAAGTTCTAGGATATGCGTTATATATTATATGTTATACGTTATACGTTATACGTTATACGTTATACGTTATACGTTATACGTTATACGTTATACGTTATACGTTATACGTTATACGTTATACGTTATACTTTATACGTTACACGTTATACGTTATACGTTATACGTTATACGTTATACGTTATACGTTATACGTTATACGTTACACGTTATACGTTATGCGTTATACGTCACTCGTTGTACGTTATACGGTATACGATATACGATATACGTTACACGTTATCCTTTATACGTGATACGTTATACGTTATACGTTATGCGATATACGTTATACGCTATACGTTATACGTTATACGTTACACGTTATACGTTATACGTTATACGTTATACGTTATACGTTATACGTTATACGTCATACGTTATACGTATTACGTTATACGTTATACGTTATACGTTAAAAGTTATACGTTATACGTTATACGTTATACGTTATACGTTATACGTTATACGTTATACGTTATACGTTATACGTTATACGTTATACGTTATACGTTATACGTTATACGTTATACGTTATACGTTATACGTTATACGTTATACGTTATACGTTATACGTTATACGTTATACGTTATACGTTATACGTTATACGTTATACGTTATACGTTATACGTTATTCAGCATAAGTTCTAGGATATGCGTTATACATTATATGTTATACGTTATACGTTATACGTTATACGTTATACGTTATACGTTATACGTTATACGTTATACGTTATACGTTATACGTTATACGTTATACGTTATACGTTATACGTTATACGTTATACGTTATACGTTATACGTTATACGTTATACGTTATACGTTATACGTTATACGTTATACGTTATACGTTATACGTTATACGTTATACGTTATACGTTATACGTTATATGTTATACGTTATACGTTATACGTTATACGTTATACGTTATACGTTATACGTTATACGTTGTACGTTATACGTTATACGCTATACGTTATACGTTATTCAGCATAAGTTCTAGGATATGCGTTATACATTATATGTTATACGTTATACGTATACGTTATACGTTATACGTTATACGTTATACGTTATACGTTATACGTTATACGTTATACGTTATACGTTATACGTTATACGTTATGCGTTATACGTTATACGTTGTACGTTAGACGTTATACGTTACTCGTTGTACGTTATACGTTATACGTTATACGTTATACGTTATACGTTATACGTTATACGTTATACGTTATACGTTATACGTTATACGTTATACGTTATACGTTATACGTTATACGTTATACGTTATACGTTATACGTTATACGTTGTACGTTATACGTTGTACGTTATACGTTGTACGTTATACGTTCTACGTTATACGTTATACGTTATACGTTATACGTTATACGTTATACGTTATACGTTATACGTTATACGTTATACGTTATACGTTATACGTTATACGTTATACGTTATACGTTATACGTTATACGTTATACGTTATACGTTATACGTTATACGTTATACGTTGCACACTATACGTTATACGGCATAAGTTCTAGGATATGCGTTATATATTATATGTTATACGTTATACGTTATACGTTATACGTTATACGTTATACGTTATTCAGCATAAGTTCTAGGATGTGCGTTATACATTATATGTTATACGTTATACGTTATACGTTATACGTTATACGTTATACGTTATACGTTATACGTTATACGTTATACGTTATACGTTATACGTTATACGTTATACGTAATACGTTATACGTTATACGTTATACGTTATACATTATACGTATTACGTTATACGTTATACGTTATACGTTATACGTTATACTTTATACGTTATACGTTATACGTTATACGTTATACGTTATACGTTATACGTTATACGTTATACGTTATACGTTATACGTTATACGTTATACGTTATACTTTATACGTTATACGTTATACGTTATACGTTACACGTTATACGTTACACGATATACGTTATACGTTACACGTTATACGTTATACGTTATACGTTATACGTTATACGTTATACGTTATACGTTATACGTTATACGTTATACGTTATACGTTATACGTTATACGTTATACGTTATACGTTATACGTTATACGTTATACGTTATACGTTATACGTTATACGTTATACGTTATACGTTATACGTTATACGTTATACGTTATACGTTATACGTTATACGTTATACGTTATACGTTATACGTTATACGTTATACGTTATACGTTATACGTTATACGTTATACGTTATACGTTATACGTTATTCAGCATAAGTTCTAGGATATGCGTTATACATTATATGTTATACGTTATACGTTATACGTTATACGTTATACGTTATACGTTATACGTTATACGTTATACGTTATACGTTATACGTTATACGTTATACGTTATACGTTATACGTTATACGTTATACGTTATACGTTATACGTTATACGTTATACGTTATACGTTATACGTTATACGTTATACGTTGCACACTATACGTTATACGTTATACGTTATACTTTATACGTTATACGTTATACGTTATACGTTATACGTTATACGTTATACGTTATACGTTATACGTTATAGGTTATACGTTATACGTTATACTTTATACGTTATACGTTATACGTTATACGTTATACGTTACACGTTATACGTTACACGATATACGTTATACGTTACACGTTATACGTTATACGTTATACGTTATACGTTATACGTTATACGTTATACGTTATACGTTATACGTTATACGTTATACGTTATACGTTATACGTTATACGTTATACGTTATGCGTTATACGTTATACGTTGTACGTTAGACGTTATACGTTACTCGTTGTACGTTATACGTTATACGTTATACGTTATACGTTATACGTTATACGTTATACGTTATACGTTATACGTTATACGTTATACGTTATACGTTATACGTTATACGTTATACGTTATACGTTATACGTTATACGTTATACGTTGTACGTTATACGTTGTACGTTATACGTTGTACGTTATACGTTCTACGTTATACGTTATACGTTATACGTTATACGTTATACGTTATACGTTATACGTTATACGTTATACGTTATACGTTATACGTTATACGTTATACGTTATACGTTATACGTTATACGTTATACGTTATACGTTATACGTTGCACACTATACGTTATACGGCATAAGTTCTAGGATATGCGTTATATATTATATGTTATACGTTATACGTTATACGTTATACGTTATACGTTATACGTTATACGTTATACGTTATACGTTATACGTTATACGTTATACGTTATACTTTATACGTTACACGTTATACGTTATACGTTATACGTTATACGTTATACGTTATACGTTATACGTTATACGTTACACGTTATACGTTATGCGTTATACGTCACTCGTTGTACGTTATACGGTATACGATATACGATATACGTTACACGTTATCCTTTATACGTGATACGTTATACGTTATACGTTATGCGATATACGTTATACGCTATACGTTATACGTTATACGTTACACGTTATACGTTATACGTTATACGTTATACGTTATACGTTATACGTTATACGTTATACGTTATACGTTATACGTTATACGTTATACGTTATACGTTATACGTTATACGTTATACGTTATACGTTATACGTTATACGTTATTCAGCATAAGTTCTAGGATATGCGTTATACATTATATGTTATACGTTATACGTTATACGTTATACGTTATACGTTATACGTTATACGTTATACGTTATACGTTATACGTTATACGTTATACGTTATACGTTATACGTTATACGTTATACGTTATACGTTATACGTTATACGTTATACGTTATACGTTGCACACTATACGTTATACGTTATACGTTATACTTTATACGTTATACGTTATACGTTATACGTTATACGTTATACGTTATACGTTATACGTTATACGTTATAGGTTATACGTTATACGTTATACTTTATACGTTATACGTTATACGTTATACGTTATACGTTACACGTTATACGTTACACGATATACGTTATACGTTACACGTTATACGTTATACGTTATACGTTATACGTTATACGTTATACGTTATACGTTATACGTTATACGTTATACGTTATACGTTATACGTTATACGTTATACGTTATACGTTATACGTTATGCGTTATACGTTATACGTTGTACGTTAGACGTTATACGTTACTCGTTGTACGTTATACGTTATACGTTATACGTTATACGTTATACGTTATACGTTATACGTTATACGTTATACGTTATACGTTATACGTTATACGTTATACGTTATACGTTATACGTTATACGTTATACGTTGTACGTTATACGTTGTACGTTATACGTTGTACGTTATACGTTCTACGTTATACGTTATACGTTATACGTTATACGTTATACGTTATACGTTATACGTTATACGTTATACGTTATACGTTATACGTTATACGTTATACGTTATACGTTATACGTTATACGTTATACGTTATACGTTATACGTTGCACACTATACGTTATACGGCATAAGTTCTAGGATATGCGTTATATATTATATGTTATACGTTATACGTTATACGTTATACGTTATACGTTATACGTTATACGTTATACGTTATACGTTATACGTTATACGTTATACGTTATACGTTATACTTTATACGTTACACGTTATACGTTATACGTTATACGTTATACGTTATACGTTATACGTTATACGTTATACGTTACACGTTATACGTTATGCGTTATACGTCACTCGTTGTACGTTATACGGTATACGATATACGATATACGTTACACGTTATCCTTTATACGTGATACGTTATACGTTATACGTTATGCGATATACGTTATACGCTATACGTTATACGTTATACGTTACACGTTATACGTTATACGTTATACGTTATACGTTATACGTTATACGTTATACGTCATACGTTATACGTATTACGTTATACGTTATACGTTATACGTTAAAAGTTATACGTTATACGTTATACGTTATACGTTATACGTTATACGTTATACGTTATACGTTATACGTTATACGTTATACGTTATACGTTATACGTTATACGTTATACGTTATACGTTATACGTTATACGTTATACGTTATACGTTATACGTTATACGTTATACGTTATACGTTATACGTTATACGTTATACGTTATACGTTATACGTTATACGTTATACGTTATACGTTATACGTTATACGTTATACGTTATACGTTATACGTTATACGTTATACGTTATACGTTATACGTTATACGTTATACGTTATACGTTATACGTTATACGTTATACGTTATACGTTATACGTTATACGTTATACGTTATACGTTATACGTTATACGTTATTCAGCATAAGTTCTAGGATATGCGTTATACATTATATGTTATACGTTATACGTTATACGTTATACGTTATACGTTATACGTTATACGTTATACGTTATACGTTATACGTTATACGTTATACGTTATACGTTATACGTTATACGTTATACGTTATACGTTATACGTTGCACACTATACGTTATACGTTATACGTTATACTTTATACGTTATACGTTATACGTTATACGTTATACGTTATACGTTATACGTTATACGTTATACGTTATACGTTATACGTTATACGTTATACGTTATACGTTATACTTTATACGTTATACGTTATACGTTATACGTTACACGTTATACGTTACACGATATACGTTATACGTTACACGTTATACGTTATACGTTATACGTTATACGTTATACGTTATACGTTATACGTTATACGTTATACGTTATACGTTATACGTTATACGTTATACGTTATACGTTATACGTTATACGTTATGCGTTATACGTTATACGTTGTACGTTAGACGTTATACGTTACTCGTTGTACGTTATACGTTATACGTTATACGTTATACGTTATACGTTATACGTTATACGTTATACGTTATACGTTATACGTTATACGTTATACGTTATACGTTATACGTTATACGTTATACGTTATACGTTATACGTTATACGTTGTACGTTATACGTTGTACGTTATACGTTGTACGTTATACGTTGTACGTTATACGTTCTACGTTATACGTTATACGTTATACGTTATACGTTATACGTTATACGTTATACGTTATACGTTATACGTTATACGTTATACGTTATACGTTATACGTTATACGTTATACGTTATACGTTATACGTTATACGTTATACGTTATACGTTATACGTTATACGTTGCACACTATACGTTATACGGCATAAGTTCTAGGATATGCGTTATATATTATATGTTATACGTTATACGTTATACGTTATACGTTATACGTTATACGTTATACGTTATACGTTATACGTTATACGTTATACGTTATACGTTATACGGTATACGTTACACGTTATACGTTACACGATATACGTTATACGTTACACGTTATACGTTATACGTTATACGTTATACGTTATACGTTATTCAGCATAAGTTCTAGGATGTGCGTTATACATTATATGTTATACGTTATACGTTATACGTTATACGTTATACGTTATACGTTATACGTTATACGTTATACGTTATACGTTATACGTTATACGTTATACGTTATACGTTATACGTTATACGTTGCACACTATACGTTATACGGCATAAGTTCTAGCATATGCGTTATATATTATATGTTATACGTTATACGTTATACGTTATACGTTATACGTTATACGTTATACGTTATACGTTATACGTTAGACGTTATACGTTATACGTTATACGTTATACGTTATACGTTATACGTTATACGTTATACGTTATACGTTATACGTTA
Organism: Ptiloglossa arizonensis; assembly: GCF_051014685.1. Taxonomy (NCBI): domain Eukaryota; kingdom Metazoa; phylum Arthropoda; class Insecta; order Hymenoptera; family Colletidae; genus Ptiloglossa; species Ptiloglossa arizonensis. The sequence goes on along the minus strand of NW_027479052.1, from coordinate 205,206 downwards.
TACGTTATACGTTATACGTTATACGTTATACGTTATACGTTATACGTTATACGTTATACGTTATACGTTATTCAGCATAAGTTCTAGGATATGCGTTATACATTATACGTTATACGTTATACGTTATACGTTATACGTTATACGTTATACGTTATACGTTATACGTTATACTTTATACGTTACACGTTATACGTTATACGTTATACGTTATACGTTATACGTTATACGTTATACGTTATACGTTACACGTTATACGTTATGCGTTATACGTCACTCGTTGTACGTTATACGGTATACGATATACGATATACGTTACACGTTATCCTTTATACGTGATACGTTATACGTTATACGTTATGCGATATACGTTATACGCTATACGTTATACGTTATACGTTACACGTTATACGTTATACGTTATACGTTATACGTTATACGTTATACGTTATACGTCATACGTTATACGTATTACGTTATACGTTATACGTTATACGTTAAAAGTTATACGTTATACGTTATACGTTATACGTTATACGTTATACGTTATACGTTATACGTTATACGTTATACGTTATACGTTATACGTTATACGGTATACGTTACACGTTATACGTTACACGATATACGTTATACGTTACACGTTATACGTTATACGTTATACGTTATACGTTATACGTTATTCAGCATAAGTTCTAGGATGTGCGTTATACATTATATGTTATACGTTATACGTAATACGTTATACGTTATACGTTATACGTTATACGTTATACGTAATACGTTATACGTTATACGTTATACGTTATACGTTATACGTTATACGTTATACGTTATACGTTATACGTTATACGTTATACGTAATACGTTATACGTTATACGTTATACGTTATACATTATACGTATTACGTTATACGTTATACGTTATACGTTATACGTTATACTTTATACGTTATACGTTATACGTTATACGTTATACGTTATACGTTATACGTTATACGTTATACGTTATACGTTATACGTTATACTTTATACGTTATACGTTATACGTTATACGTTACACGTTATACGTTACACGATATACGTTATACGTTACACGTTATACGTTATACGTTACACGTTATACGTTATACGTTATACGTTATACGTTATACGTTATACGTTATACGTTATACGTTATACGTTATACGTTATACGTTATACGTTATACGTTATACGTTATACGTTATACGTTATACGTTATACGTTATACGTTATACGTTATACGTTATACGTTATACGTTATACGTTATACGTTATACGTTATACGTTATACGTTATACGTTATACGTTATACGTTATACGTTATACGTTATACGTTATACGTTATACGTTATACGTTATACGTTATACGTTATACGTTATACGTTATACGTTATACGTTATACGTTATACGTTATACGTTATACGTTATTCAGCATAAGTTCTAGGATATGCGTTATACATTATATGTTATACGTTATACGTTATACGTTATACGTTATACGTTATACGTTATACGTTATACGTTATACGTTATACGTTATACGTTATACGTTATACGTTATACGTTATACGTTATACGTTATACGTTATACGTTATACGTTATACGTTGCACACTATACGTTATACGTTATACGTTATACTTTATACGTTATACGTTATACGTTATACGTTATACGTTATACGTTATACGTTATACGTTATACGTTATACGTTATACGTTATACGTTATACGTTATACTTTATACGTTATACGTTATACGTTATACGTTACACGTTATACGTTACACGATATACGTTATACGTTACACGTTATACGTTATACGTTATACGTTATACGTTATACGTTATACGTTATACGTTATACGTTATACGTTATACGTTATACGTTATACGTTATACGTTATACGTTATACGTTATACGTTATACGTTATGCGTTATACGTTATACGTTGTACGTTAGACGTTATACGTTACTCGTTGTACGTTATACGTTATACGTTATACGTTATACGTTATACGTTATACGTTATACGTTATACGTTATACGTTATACGTTATACGTTATACGTTATACGTTATACGTTATACGTTATACGTTATACGTTATACGTTATACGTTATACGTTATACGTTGTACGTTATACGTTGTACGTTATACGTTGTACGTTATACGTTCTACGTTATACGTTATACGTTATACGTTATACGTTATACGTTATACGTTATACGTTATACGTTATACGTTATACGTTATACGTTATACGTTATACGTTATACGTTATACGTTATACGTTATACGTTATACGTTATACGTTATACGTTATACGTTATACCTTATACGTTATACGTTGCACACTATACGTTATACGGCATAAGTTCTAGGATATGCGTTATATATTATATGTTATACGTTATACGTTATACGTTATACGTTATACGTTATACGTTATACGTTATACGTTATACGTTATACGTTATACGTTATACGTTATACGTTATACGGTATACGTTACACGTTATACGTTACACGATATACGTTATACGTTACACGTTATACGTTATACGTTATACGTTATACGTTATACGTTATTCAGCATAAGTTCTAGGATGTGCGTTATACATTATATGTTATACGTTATACGTTATACGTTATACGTTATACGTTATACGTTATACGTTATACGTTATACGTTATACGTTATACGTTATACGTTATACGTTGCACACTATACGTTATACGGCATAAGTTCTAGCATATGCGTTATATATTATATGTTATACGTTATACGTTATACGTTATACGTTATACGTTATACGTTATACGTTATACGTTATACGTTAGACGTTATACGTTATACGTTATACGTTATACGTTATACGTTATACGTTATACGTTATACGTTATACGTTATACGTTATACGTTATACGTTATACGTTATACGTTATACGTTATACGTTATACGTTATACGTTATACGTTATACGTTATACGTTATTCAGCATAAGTTCTAGGATATGCGTTATACATTATACGTTATACGTTATACGTTATACGTTATACGTTATACGTTATACGTTATACGTTATACGTTATACTTTATACGTTACACGTTATACGTAATACGTTATACGTTATACGTTATACGTTATACGTTATACGTTATACGTTACACGTTATACGTTATGCGTTATACGTCACTCGTTGTACGTTATACGGTATACGATATACGATATACGTTACACGTTATCCTTTATACGTGATACGTTATACGTTATACGTTATGCGATATACGTTATACGCTATACGTTATACGTTATACGTTACACGTTATACGTTATACGTTATACGTTATACGTTATACGTTATACGTTATACGTCATACGTTACACGATATACGTTATACGTTACACGTTATACGTTATACGTTACACGTTATACGTTATACGTTATACGTTATACGTTATACGTTATACGTTATACGTTATACGTTATACGTTATACGTTATACGTTATACGTTATACGTTATACGTTATACGTTATACGTTATACGTTATACGTTATACGTTATACGTTATACGTTATACGTTATACGTTATACGTTATACGTTATACGTTATACGTTATACGTTATACGTTATACGTTATACGTTATACGTTATACGTTATACGTTATACGTTATACGTTATACGTTATACGTTATACGTTATACGTTATACGTTATACGTTATACGTTATACGTTATACGTTATACGTTATACGTTATACGTTATACGTTATACGTTATACGTTATACGTCATACGTTATACGTTATACGTTATACGTTATACGTTATACGTTATACGTTATACGTTATACGTTATACGTTATACGTTATACGTTATACGTTATACGTTATACGTTATACGTTATACGTTATACGTTATTCAGCATAAGTTCTAGGATATGCGTTATACATTATATGTTATACGTTATACGTTATACGTTATACGTTATACGTTATACGTTATACGTTATACGTTATACGTTATACGTTATACGTTATACGTTATACGTTATACGTTATACGTTATACGTTATACGTTATACGTTATACGTTATACGTTATACGTTGCACACTATACGTTATACGGCATAAGTTCTAGCATATGCGTTATATATTATATGTTATACGTTATACGTTATACGTTATACGTTATACGTTATACGTTATACGTTATACGTTATACGTTATACGTTATACGTTATACGTTATACGTTATACGTTATACGTTATACGTTATACGTTATACGTTATACGTTATACGTTGCACACTATACGTTATACGGCATAAGTTCTAGGATATGCGTTATATATTATATGTTATACGTTATACGTTATACGTTATACGTTATACGTTATACGTTATACGTTATACGTTATACGTTATACGTTATACGTTATACGTTATACGTTATACGGTATACGTTACACGTTATACGTTACACGATATACGTTATACGTTACACGTTATACGTTATACGTTATACGTTATACGTTATACGTTATTCAGCATAAGTTCTAGGATGTGCGTTATACATTATATGTTATACGTTATACGTAATACGTTATACGTTATACGTTATACGTTATACGTTATACGTTATACGTTATACGTTATACGTTATACGTTATACGTTATACGTAATACGTTATACGTTATACGTTATACGTTATACATTATACGTATTACGTTATACGTTATACGTTATACGTTATACGTTATACTTTATACGTTATACGTTATACGTTATACGTTATACGTTATACGTTATACGTTATACGTTATACGTTATACGTTATACGTTATACGTTATACTTTATACGTTATACGTTATACGTTATACGTTATACGTTACACGTTATACGTTACACGATATACGTTATACGTTACACGTTATACGTTATACGTTACACGTTATACGTTATACGTTATACGTTATACGTTATACGTTATACGTTATACGTTATACGTTATACGTTATACGTTATACGTTATACGTTATACGTTATACGTTATACGTTATACGTTATACGTTATACGTTATACGTTATACGTTATACGTTATACGTTATACGTTATACGTTATACGTTATACGTTATACGTTATACGTTATACGTTATACGTTATACGTTATACGTTATACGTTATACGTTATACGTTATACGTTATACGTTATACGTTATACGTTATACGTTATACGTTATACGTTATACGTTATACGTTATACGTTATACGTTATACGTTATACGTTATACGGTATACGTTACACGTTATACGTTACACGATATACGTTATACGTTACACGTTATACGTTATACGTTATACGTTATACGTTATACGTTATACGTTATACGTTATACGTTATACGGTATACGTTACACGTTATACGTTACACGATATACGTTATACGTTACACGTTATACGTTATACGTTATACGTTATACGTTATACGTTATTCAGCATAAGTTCTAGGATGTGCGTTATACATTATATGTTATACGTTATACGTTATACGTTATACGTTATACGTTATACGTTATACGTTATACGTTATACGTTATACGTTATACGTTATACGTTATACGTTATACGTAATACGTTATACGTTATACGTTATACGTTATACGTTATACGTATTACGTTATACGTTATACGTTATACGTTATACGTTATACTTTATACGTTATACGTTATACGTTATACGTTATACGTTATACGTTATACGTTATACGTTATACGTTATACGTTATACGTTATACGTTATACGTTATACGTTATACGTTATACGTTATACGTTATACGTTATACGTTATACGTTATTCAGCATAAGTTCTAGGATATGCGTTATACATTATACGTTATACGTTATACGTTATACGTTATACGTTATACGTTATACGTTATACGTTATACGTTATACTTTATACGTTACACGTTATACGTTATACGTTATACGTTATACGTTATACGTTATACGTTATACGTTATACGTTACACGTTATACGTTATGCGTTATACGTCACTCGTTGTACGTTATACGGTATACGATATACGATATACGTTACACGTTATCCTTTATACGTGATACGTTATACGTTATACGTTATGCGATATACGTTATACGCTATACGTTATACGTTATACGTTACACGTTATACGTTATACGTTATACGTTATACGTTATACGTTATACGTTATACGTCATACGTTATACGTATTACGTTATACGTTATACGTTATACGTTAAAAGTTATACGTTATACGTTATACGTTATACGTTATACGTTATACGTTATACGTTATACGTTATACGTTATACGTTATACGTTATACGTTATACGTTATACGTTATACGTTATACGTTATACGTTATACGTTATACGTTATACGTTATACGTTATACGTTATACGTTATACGTTATACGTTATACGTTATACGTTATACGTTATACGTTATACGTTATACGTTATACGTTATACGTTATACGTTATACGTTATACGTTATACGTTATACGTTATACGTTATACGTTATACGTTATACGTTATACGTTATACGTTATACGTTATACGTTATACGTTATACGTTATACGTTATACGTTATACGTTATACGTTGCACACTATACGTTATACGGCATAAGTTCTAGCATATGCGTTATATATTATATGTTATACGTTATACGTTATACGTTATACGTTATACGTTATACGTTATACGTTATACGTTATACGTTATACGTTATACGTTATACGTTATACGTTATACGTTATACGTTATACGTTATACGTTATACGTTATACGTTATACGTTATACGTTATACGTTATACGTTGCACACTATACGTTATACGGCATAAGTTCTAGGATATGCGTTATATATTATATGTTATACGTTATACGTTATACGTTATACGTTATACGTTATACGTTATACGTTATACGTTATACGTTATACGTTATACGTTATACGTTATACGTTATACGTTATACGGTATACGTTACACGTTATACGTTACACGATATACGTTATACGTTACACGTTATACGTTATACGTTATACGTTATACGTTATACGTTATTCAGCATAAGTTCTAGGATGTGCGTTATACATTATATGTTATACGTTATACGTAATACGTTATACGTTATACGTTATACGTTATACGTTATACGTTATACGTTATACGTTATACGTTATACGTTATACGTAATACGTTATACGTTATACGTTATACGTTATACATTATACGTATTACGTTATACGTTATACGTTATACGTTATACGTTATACTTTATACGTTATACGTTATACGTTATACGTTATACGTTATACGTTATACGTTATACGTTATACGTTATACGTTATACGTTATACTTTATACGTTATACGTTATACGTTATACGTTACACGTTATACGTTACACGATATACGTTATACGTTACACGTTATACGTTATACGTTACACGTTATACGTTATACGTTATACGTTATACGTTATACGTTATACGTTATACGTTATACGTTATACGTTATACGTTATACGTTATACGTTATACGTTATACGTTATACGTTATACGTTATACGTTATACGTTATACGTTATACGTTATACGTTATACGTTATACGTTATACGTTATACGTTATACGTTATACGTTATACGTTATACGTTATACGTTATACGTTATACGTTATACGTTATACGTTATACGTTATACGTTATACGTTATACGTTATACGTTATACGTTATACGTTATACGTTATACGTTATACGTTATACGTTATACGTTATACGTTATACGTTATACGTTATACGTTATACGTTATTCAGCATAAGTTCTAGGATATGCGTTATACATTATATGTTATACGTTATACGTTATACGTTATACGTTATACGTTATACGTTATACGTTATACGTTATACGTTATACGTTATACGTTATACGTTATACGTTATACGTTATACGTTATACGTTATACGTTATACGTTATACGTTATACGTTATACGTTATACGTTATACGTTATACGTTATACGTTGCACACTATACGTTATACGTTATACGTTATACTTTATACGTTATACGTTATACGTTATACGTTATACGTTATACGTTATACGTTATACGTTATACGTTATACGTTATACGTTATACGTTATACGTTATACTTTATACGTTATACGTTATACGTTATACGTTACACGTTATATGTTACACGATATACGTTATACGTTACACGTTATACGTTATACGTTATACGTTATACGTTATACGTTATACGTTATACGTTATACGTTATACGTTATACGTTATACGTTATACGTTATACGTTATACGTTATACGTTATACGTTATACGTTATACGTTATACGTTATACGTTATACGTTATACGTTATACGTTATACGTTATACGTTATACGGTATACGTTACACGTTATACGTTACACGATATACGTTATACGTTACACGTTATACGTTATACGTTATACGTTATACGTTATACGTTATTCAGCATAAGTTCTAGGATGTGCGTTATACATTATATGTTATACGTTATACGTTATACGTTATACGTTATACGTTATACGTTATACGTTATACGTTATACGTTATACGTTATACGTTATACGTTATACGTTATACGTTATACGTTATACGTTATACGTTATACGTTATACGTTATACGTAATACGTTATACGTTATACGTTATACGTTATACGTTATACGTATTACGTTATACGTTATACGTTATACGTTATACGTTATACTTTATACGTTATACGTTATACGTTATACGTTATACGTTATACGTTATACGTTATACGTTATACGTTATACGTTATACGTTATACGTTATACTTTATACGTTATACGTTATACGTTATACGTTACACGTTATACGTTACACGATATACGTTATACGTTACACGTTATACGTTATACGTTATACGTTATACGTTATACGTTATACGTTATACGTTATACGTTATACGTTATACGTTATACGTTATACGTTATACGTTATACGTTATACGTTATACGTTATACGTTATACGTTATACGTTATACGTTATACGTTATACGTTATACGTTATACGTTATACGTTATACGTTATACGTTATACGTTATACGTTATACGTTATACGTTATACGGTATACGTTACACGTTATACGTTACACGATATACGTTATACGTTACACGTTATACGTTATACGTTATACGTTATACGTTATACGTTATACGTTATACGTTATACGTTATACGGTATACGTTACACGTTATACGTTACACGATATACGTTATACGTTACACGTTATACGTTATACGTTATACGTTATACGTTATACGTTATTCAGCATAAGTTCTAGGATGTGCGTTATACATTATATGTTATACGTTATACGTTACACGTTATACGTTATACGTTATACGTTATACGTTATACGTTATACGTTATACGTTATACGTTATACGTTATACGTTATACGTTATACGTAATACGTTATACGTTATACGTTATACGTTATACATTATACGTATTACGTTATACGTTATACGTTATACGTTATACTTTATACGTTATACGTTATACGTTATACGTTATACGTTATACGTTATACGTTATACGTTATACGTTATACGTTATACGTTATACGTTATACTTTATACGTTATACGTTATACGTTATACGTTACACGTTATACGTTACACGATATACGTTATACGTTACACGTTATACGTTATACGTTACACGTTATACGTTATACGTTATACGTTATACGTTATACGTTATACGTTATACGTTATACGTTATACGTTATACGTTATACGTTATACGTTATACGTTATACGTTATACGTTATACGTTATACGTTATACGTTATACGTTATACGTTATACGTTATACGTTATACGTTATACGTTATACGTTATACGTTATACGTTATACGTTATACGTTATACGTTATACGTTATACGTTATACGTTGCACACTATACGTTATACGGCATAAGTTCTAGCATATGCGTTATATATTATATGTTATACGTTATACGTTATACGTTATACGTTATACGTTATACGTTATACGTTAGACGTTATACGTTATACGTTATACGTTATACGTTATACGTTATACGTTATACGTTATACGTTAGACGTTATACGTTATACGTTATACGTTATACGTTATACGTTATACGTTATACGTTATACGTTATACGTTATACGTTATACGTTATACGTTATACGTTATACGTTATACGTTATACGTTATACGTTATACGTTATACGTTATACGATATTCAGCATAAGTTCTAGGATATGCGTTATACATTATACGTTATACGTTATACGTTATACGTTATACGTTATACGTTATACGTTATACGTTATACGTTATACTTTATACGTTACACGTTATACGTTATACGTTATACGTTATACGTTATACGTTATACGTTATACGTTATACGTTATACGTTATACGTTATTCAGCATAAGTTCTAGGATATGCGTTATACATTATACGTTATACGTTATACGTTATACGTTATACGTTATACGTTATACGTTATACGTTATACGTTATACGTTATACTTTATACGTTACACGTTATACGTTATGCGTTATACGTCACTCGTTGTACGTTATACGGTATACGATATACGATATACGTTACACGTTATCCTTTATACGTGATACGTTATACGTTATACGTTATGCGATATACGTTATACGCTATACGTTATACGTTATACGTTACACGTTATACGTTATACGTTATACGTTATACGTTATACGTTATACGTTATACGTCATACGTTATACGTATTACGTTATACGTTATACGTTATACGTTAAAAGTTATACGTTATACGTTATACGTTATACGTTATACACTATACGTTATACGTTATACGTTATACACTATACGTTATACGTTATACGTTATACACTATACGTTATACCGCATAAGTTCTAGGATATGCGTTATATATTATATGTTATACGTTATACGTTATACGATATACGTTATACGTTATACGTTATACGTTATACGTTATACGTTATACGTTATACGTTATACGTTATACGTTATACGTTATACGTTATACGTTATACGTTATACGTTATACGTTATACGTTATACGCTATACGTTATACGTTATTCAGCATAAGTTCTAGGATATGCGTTATACATTATATGTTATACGTTATACGTATACGTTATACGTTATACGTTATACGTTATACGTTATACGTTATACGTTATACGTTATACGTTATACGGTATACGTTATACGTTATACGTTATACGTTGCACACTATACGTTATACGGCATAAGTTCTAGGATATGCGTTATACATTATATGTTATACGTTATACGTTATACGTTATACGTTATACGTTATACGTTAGACGTTATACGTTATACGTTATACGTTCTACGTTCTACGTTATACGTTATACGTTATACGTTATACGTTATACGTTATACGTTATACGTTATACGTTATACGTTATACGTTATACGTTATACGTTATACGTTATACGTTACACGTTATACGTTACACGATATACGTTATACGTTATACGTTATACGTTGCACACTATACGTTATACGGCAAAAGTTCTAGGATATGCTTTATATATTATATGTTATACGTTATACGTTATACGTTATACGTTACACGGTATACGTTATACGTTATCCGTTATACGTTATACGTTATACGTTATGCGCTATACGTTATACGTTATACCATATACGTTATACGTTATACGTTATACGTTACACGTTATACGTTACACGGTATACGTTATACGCTATCCGTTACACGTTATACGTTACACGTTATACGTTATACGTTATTCGTTATACGTTATACGTTATACGTTATACGTTATACGTTACACGTTATACGTTATACGTTATACGTTATACGTTATACGTTACACGGTATACGTTATACGTTATCCGTTATACGTTATACGTTATACGTTATACGTTATACGTTATACGTTATACGTTATACGTTATACGTTATACGTTATACGTTATACGTTACACGTTACACGTTATACGTTATACGTTATACGTTATACGTTATACGTTATACGTTATACGTTATACGTTATACGTTATACGTCATACGTTATACGTATTACGTTATACGTTATACGTTATACGTTAAAAGTTATACGTTATACGTTATACGTTATACGTTATACGTTATACGTTATACGTTATACGTTATACGTTATACGTTATACGTTATACGTTATACGTTGCACACTATACGTTATACGGCATAAGTTCTAGCATATGCGTTATATATTATATGTTATACGTTATACGTTATACGTTATACGTTATACGTTATACGTTATACGTTAGACGTTATACGTTATACGTTATACGTTATACGTTATACGTTATACGTTATACGTTATACGTTATACGTTATACGTTATACGTTATACGTTATACGTTATACGTTATACGTTATACGTTATACGTTATACGTTATACTTTATACGTTACACGTTATACGTTATACGTTATACGTTATACGTTATACGTTATACGTTATACGTTATACGTTATACGTTATTCAGCATAAGTTCTAGGATATGCGTTATACATTATACGTTATACGTTATACGTTATACGTTATACGTTATACGTTATACGTTATACGTTATACGTTATACTTTATACGTTACACGTTATACGTTATGCGTTATACGTCACTCGTTGTACGTTATACGGTATACGATATACGATATACGTTACACGTTATCCTTTATACGTGATACGTTATACGTTATACGTTATGCGATATACGTTATACGCTATACGTTATACGTTATACGTTACACGTTATACGTTATACGTTATACGTTATACGTTATACGTTATACGTTATACGTCATACGTTATACGTATTACGTTATACGTTATACGTTATACGTTAAAAGTTATACGTTATACGTTATACGTTATACGTTATACACTATACGTTATACGTTATACGTTATACACTATACGTTATACGTTATACGTTATACACTATACGTTATACCGCATAAGTTCTAGGATATGCGTTATATATTACATGTTATACGTTATACGTTATACGATATACGTTATACGTTATACATAATACGTTATACGTTATACGTTATACGTTATACGTTATACGTTATACGTTATACGTTATACGTTATACGCTATACGTTATACGTTATTCAGCATAAGTTCTAGGATATGCGTTATACATTATATGTTATACGTTATACGTATACGTTATACGTTATACGTTATACGTTATACGTTATACGTTATACGTTATACGTTATACGTTATACGTTATACGGTATACGTTATACGTTATACGTTATACGTTGCACACTATACGTTATACGGCATAAGTTCTAGGATATGCGTTATACATTATATGTTATACGTTATACGTTATACGTTATACGTTATACGTTATACGTTAGACGTTATACGTTATACGTTATACGTTCTACGTTCTACGTTATACGTTATACGTTATACGTTATACGTTATACGTTATACGTTATACGTTATACGTTATACGTTATACGTTATACGTTATACGTTATACGTTATACGTTATACGTTACACGTTATACGTTACACGATATACGTTATACGTTATACGTTATACGTTGCACACTATACGTTATACGGCATAAGTTCTAGGATATGCTTTATATATTATATGTTATACGTTATACGTTATACGTTATACGTTACACGGTATACGTTATACGTTATCCGTTATACGTTATACGTTATACGTTATGCGTTATACGTTATACGTTATACCATATACGTTATACGTTATACGTTATACGTTACACGTTATACGTTACACGGTATACGTTATACGTTATCCGTTACACGTTATACGTTACACGTTATACGTTATACGTTATTCGTTATACGTTATACGTTATACGTTATACGTTATACGTTATACGTTATACGTTATACGTTATACGTTATACGTTACACGGTATACGTTATACGTTATCCGTTATACGTTATACGTTATACGTTATACGTTATACGTTATACGTTATACGTTATACGTTATACGTTATACGTTATACGTTATACGTTACACGTTACACGTTATACGTTATACGTTATACGTTATACGTTATACGTTATACGTTATACGTTATACGTTATACGTTATACGTCATACGTTATACGTATTACGTTATACGTTATACGTTATACGTTAAAAGTTATACGTTATACGTTATACGTTATACGTTATACACTATACGTTATACGTTATACGTTATACACTATACGTTATACGTTATACGTTATACACTATACGTTATACCGCATAAGTTCTAGGATATGCGTTATATATTATATGTTATACGTTATACGTTATACGATATACGTTATACGTCATACGTTATACGTTATACGTTATACGTTATACGATATACGTTATACGTTATACGTTATACGTTATACGTTATACGTTATACGCTATACGTTATACGTTATTCAGCATAAGTTCTAGGATATGCGTTATACATTATATGTTATACGTTATACGTATACGTTATACGTTATACGTTATACGTTATACGTTAAAAGTTATACGTTATACGTTATACGTTATACGTTATACACTATACGTTATACGTTATACGTTATACGTTATACGTTATACGTTATACGTTATACGTTATACGTTATACGTTATACGTTATACGTAATACGTTATACGTTATACGTTATACGTTATACATTATACGTATTACGTTATACGTTATACGTTATACGTTATACGTTATACTTTATACGTTATACGTTATACGTTATACGTTATACGTTATACGTTATACGTTATACGTTATACGTTATACGTTATACGTTATACGTTATACTTTATACGTTATACGTTATACGTTATACGTTACACGTTATACGTTACACGATATACGTTATACGTTACACGTTATACGTTATACGTTACACGTTATACGTTATACGTTATACGTTATACGTTATACGTTATACGTTATACGTTATACGTTATACGGTATACGTTACACGTTATACGTTACACGATATACGTTATACGTTACACGTTATACGTTATACGTTATACGTTATACGTTATACGTTATTCAGCATAAGTTCTAGGATGTGCGTTATACATTATATGTTATACGTTATACGTAATACGTTATACGTTATACGTTATACGTTATACGTTATACGTTATACGTTATACGTTATACGTTATACGTTATACGTAATACGTTATACGTTATACGTTATACGTTATACATTATACGTATTACGTTATACGTTATACGTTATACGTTATACGTTATACTTTATACGTTATACGTTATACGTTATACGTTATACGTTATACGTTATACGTTATACGTTATACGTTATACGTTATACGTTATACTTTATACGTTATACGTTATACGTTATACGTTACACGTTATACGTTACACGATATACGTTATACGTTACACGTTATACGTTATACGTTACACGTTATACGTTATACGTTATACGTTATACGTTATACGTTATACGTTATACGTTATACGTTATACGTTATACGTTATACGTTATACGTTATACGTTATACGTTATACGTTATACGTTATACGTTATACGTTATACGTTATACGTTATACGTTATACGTTATACGTTATACGTTATACGTTATACGTTATACGTTATACGTTATACGTTATACGTTATACGTTATACGTTATACGTTATACGTTATACGTTATACGTTATACGTTATACGTTATACGTTATACGTTATACGTTATACGTTATACGTTATACGTTATACGTTATACGTTATTCAGCATAAGTTCTAGGATATGCGTTATACATTATATGTTATACGTTATACGTTATACGTTATACGTTATACGTTATACGTTATACGTTATACGTTATACGTTATACGTTATACGTTATACGTTATACGTTATACGTTATACGTTATACGTTATACGTTATACGTTATACGTTATACGTTATACGTTATACGTTATACGTTATACGTTATACGTTGCACACTATACGTTATGCGTTATACGTTATACTTTATACGTTATACGTTATACGTTATACGTTATACGTTATACGTTATACGTTATACGTTATACGTTATACGTTATACGTTATACGTTATACGTTATACTTTATACGTTATACGTTATACGTTATACGTTACACGTTATATGTTACACGATATACGTTATACGTTACACGTTATACGTTATACGTTATACGTTATACGTTATACGTTATACGTTATACGTTATACGTTATACGTTATACGTTATACGTTATACGTTATACGTTATACGTTATACGTTATACGTTATACGTTATACGTTATACGTTATACGTTATACGTTATACGTTATACGTTATACGTTATACGTTATACGGTATACGTTACACGTTATACGTTACACGATATACGTTATACGTTACACGTTATACGTTATACGTTATACGTTATACGTTATACGTTATTCAGCATAAGTTCTAGGATGTGCGTTATACATTATATGTTATACGTTATACGTTATACGTTATACGTTATACGTTATACGTTATACGTTATACGTTATACGTTATACGTTATACGTTATACGTTATACGTTATACGTTATACGTTATACGTTATACGTTATACGTTATACGTTATACGTAATACGTTATACGTTATACGTTATACGTTATACGTTATACGTATTACGTTATACGTTATACGTTATACGTTATACGTTATACTTTATACGTTATACGTTATACGTTATACGTTATACGTTATACGTTATACGTTATACGTTATACGTTATACGTTATACGTTATACGTTATACTTTATACGTTATACGTTATACGTTATACGTTACACGTTATACGTTACACGATATACGTTATACGTTACACGTTATACGTTATACGTTATACGTTATACGTTATACGTTATACGTTATACGTTATACGTTATACGTTATACGTTATACGTTATACGTTATACGTTATACGTTATACGTTATACGTTATACGTTATACGTTATACGTTATACGTTATACGTTATACGTTATACGTTATACGTTATACGTTATACGTTATACGTTATACGTTATACGGTATACGTTACACGTTATACGTTACACGATATACGTTATACGTTACACGTTATACGTTATACGTTATACGTTATACGTTATACGTTATACGTTATACGTTATACGTTATACGGTATACGTTACACGTTATACGTTACACGATATACGTTATACGTTACACGTTATACGTTATACGTTATACGTTATACGTTATACGTTATTCAGCATAAGTTCTAGGATGTGCGTTATACATTATATGTTATACGTTATACGTTACACGTTATACGTTATACGTTATACGTTATACGTTATACGTTATACGTTATACGTTATACGTTATACGTTATACGTTATACGTAATACGTTATACGTTATACGTTATACGTTATACATTATACGTATTACGTTATACGTTATACGTTATACGTTATACTTTATACGTTATACGTTATACGTTATACGTTATACGTTATACGTTATACGTTATACGTTATACGTTATACGTTATACGTTATACGTTATACTTTATACGTTATACGTTATACGTTATACGTTACACGTTATACGTTACACGATATACGTTATACGTTACACGTTATACGTTATACGTTACACGTTATACGTTATACGTTATACGTTATACGTTATACGTTATACGTTATACGTTATACGTTATACGTTATACGTTATACGTTATACGTTATACGTTATACGTTATACGTTATACGTTATACGTTATACGTTATACGTTATACGTTATACGTTATACGTTATACGTTATACGTTATACGTTATACGTTATACGTTATACGTTATACGTTATACGTTATACGTTATACGTTATACGTTATACGTTATACGTTGCACACTATACGTTATACGGCATAAGTTCTAGCATATGCGTTATATATTATATGTTATACGTTATACGTTATACGTTATACGTTATACGTTATACGTTATACGTTAGACGTTATACGTTATACGTTATACGTTATACGTTATACGTTATACGTTATACGTTATACGTTATACGTTAGACGTTATACGTTATACGTTATACGTTATACGTTATACGTTATACGTTATACGTTATACGTTATACGTTATACGTTATACGTTATACGTTATACGTTATACGTTATACGTTATACGTTATACGTTATACGTTATACGTTATACGATATTCAGCATAAGTTCTAGGATATGCGTTATACATTATACGTTATACGTTATACGTTATACGTTATACGTTATACGTTATACGTTATACGTTATACGTTATACTTTATACGTTACACGTTATACGTTATACGTTATACGTTATACGTTATACGTTATACGTTATACGTTATACGTTATACGTTATACGTTATTCAGCATAAGTTCTAGGATATGCGTTATACATTATACGTTATACGTTATACGTTATACGTTATACGTTATACGTTATACGTTATACGTTATACGTTATACTTTATACGTTACACGTTATACGTTATGCGTTATACGTCACTCGTTGTACGTTATACGGTATACGATATACGATATACGTTACACGTTATCCTTTATACGTGATACGTTATACGTTATACGTTATGCGATATACGTTATACGCTATACGTTATACGTTATACGTTACACGTTATACGTTATACGTTATACGTTATACGTTATACGTTATACGTTATACGTCATACGTTATACGTATTACGTTATACGTTATACGTTATACGTTAAAAGTTATACGTTATACGTTATACGTTATACGTTATACACTATACGTTATACGTTATACGTTATACACTATACGTTATACGTTATACGTTATACACTATACGTTATACCGCATAAGTTCTAGGATATGCGTTATATATTATATGTTATACGTTATACGTTATACGATATACGTTATACGTTATACGTTATACGTTATACGTTATACGTTATACGTTATACGTTATACGTTATACGTTATACGTTATACGTTATACGTTATACGTTATACGTTATACGTTATACGCTATACGTTATACGTTATTCAGCATAAGTTCTAGGATATGCGTTATACATTATATGTTATACGTTATACGTATACGTTATACGTTATACGTTATACGTTATACGTTATACGTTATACGTTATACGTTATACGTTATACGGTATACGTTATACGTTATACGTTATACGTTATACGTTATACGTTGCACACTATACGTTATACGGCATAAGTTCTAGGATATGCGTTATACATTATATGTTATACGTTATACGTTATACGTTATACGTTATACGTTATACGTTAGACGTTATACGTTATACGTTATACGTTCTACGTTCTACGTTATACGTTATACGTTATACGTTATACGTTATACGTTATACGTTATACGTTATACGTTATACGTTATACGTTATACGTTATACGTTATACGTTATACGTTACACGTTATACGTTACACGATATACGTTATACGTTATACGTTATACGTTGCACACTATACGTTATACGGCAAAAGTTCTAGGATATGCTTTATATATTATATGTTATACGTTATACGTTATACGTTATACGTTACACGGTATACGTTATACGTTATCCGTTATACGTTATACGTTATACGTTATGCGCTATACGTTATACGTTATACCATATACGTTATACGTTATACCATATACGTTATACGTTATACGTTATACGTTACACGTTATACGTTACACGGTATACGTTATACGCTATCCGTTACACGTTATACGTTACACGTTATACGTTATACGTTATTCGTTATACGTTATACGTTATACGTTATACGTTATACGTTACACGTTATACGTTATACGTTATACGTTATACGTTATACGTTACACGGTATACGTTATACGTTATCCGTTATACGTTATACGTTATACGTTATACGTTATACGTTATACGTTATACGTTATACGTTATACGTTATACGTTATACGTTATACGTTACACGTTACACGTTATACGTTATACGTTATACGTTATACGTTATACGTTATACGTTATACGTTATACGTTATACGTTATACGTCATACGTTATACGTATTACGTTATACGTTATACGTTATACGTTAAAAGTTATACGTTATACGTTATACGTTATACGTTATACGTTATACGTTATACGTTATACGTTATACGTTATACGTTATACGTTATACGTTGCACACTATACGTTATACGGCATAAGTTCTAGCATATGCGTTATATATTATATGTTATACGTTATACGTTATACGTTATACGTTATACGTTATACGTTATACGTTAGACGTTATACGTTATACGTTATACGTTATACGTTATACGTTATACGTTATACGTTATACGTTATACGTTATACGTTATACGTTATACGTTATACGTTATACGTTATACGTTATACGTTATACGTTATACGTTATACTTTATACGTTACACGTTATACGTTATACGTTATACGTTATACGTTATACGTTATACGTTATACGTTATACGTTATACGTTATTCAGCATAAGTTCTAGGATATGCGTTATACATTATACGTTATACGTTATACGTTATACGTTATACGTTATACGTTATACGTTATACGTTATACGTTATACTTTATACGTTACACGTTATACGTTATGCGTTATACGTCACTCGTTGTACGTTATACGGTATACGATATACGATATACGTTACACGTTATCCTTTATACGTGATACGTTATACGTTATACGTTATGCGATATACGTTATACGCTATACGTTATACGTTATACGTTACACGTTATACGTTATACGTTATACGTTATACGTTATACGTTATACGTTATACGTCATACGTTATACGTATTACGTTATACGTTATACGTTATACGTTAAAAGTTATACGTTATACGTTATACGTTATACGTTATACACTATACGTTATACGTTATACGTTATACACTATACGTTATACGTTATACGTTATACACTATACGTTATACCGCATAAGTTCTAGGATATGCGTTATATATTACATGTTATACGTTATACGTTATACGATATACGTTATACGTTATACATAATACGTTATACGTTATACGTTATACGTTATACGTTATACGTTATACGTTATACGTTATACGTTATACGCTATACGTTATACGTTATTCAGCATAAGTTCTAGGATATGCGTTATACATTATATGTTATACGTTATACGTATACGTTATACGTTATACGTTATACGTTATACGTTATACGTTATACGTTATACGTTATACGTTATACGTTATACGGTATACGTTATACGTTATACGTTATACGTTGCACACTATACGTTATACGGCATAAGTTCTAGGATATGCGTTATACATTATATGTTATACGTTATACGTTATACGTTATACGTTATACGTTATACGTTAGACGTTATACGTTATACGTTATACGTTCCACGTTCTACGTTATACGTTATACGTTATACGTTATACGTTATACGTTATACGTTATACGTTATACGTTATACGTTATACGTTATACGTTATACGTTATACGTTATACGTTATACGTTACACGTTATACGTTACACGATATACGTTATACGTTATACGTTATACGTTGCACACTATACGTTATACGGCATAAGTTCTAGGATATGCTTTATATATTATATGTTATACGTTATACGTTATACGTTATACGTTACACGGTATACGTTATACGTTATACGTTATACGTTATACGTTATACGTTATACGTTATACGTTATGCGTTATACGTTATACGTTATACCATATACGTTATACGTTATACGTTATACGTTACACGTTATACGTTACACGGTATACGTTATACGTTATCCGTTACACGTTATACGTTACACGTTATACGTTATACGTTATTCGTTATACGTTATACGTTATACGTTATACGTTATACGTTATACGTTATACGTTATACGTTATACGTTATACGTTACACGGTATACGTTATACGTTATCCGTTATACGTTATACGTTATACGTTATACGTTATACGTTATACGTTATACGTTATACGTTATACGTTATACGTTATACGTTATACGTTACACGTTACACGTTATACGTTATACGTTATACGTTATACGTTATACGTTATACGTTATACGTTATACGTTATACGTTATACGTCATACGTTATACGTATTACGTTATACGTTATACGTTATACGTTAAAAGTTATACGTTATACGTTATACGTTATACGTTATACACTATACGTTATACGTTATACGTTATACACTATACGTTATACGTTATACGTTATACACTATACGTTATACCGCATAAGTTCTAGGATATGCGTTATATATTATATGTTATACGTTATACGTTATACGATATACGTTATACGTCATACGTTATACGTTATACGTTATACGTTATACGATATACGTTATACGTTATACGTTATACGTTATACGTTATACGTTATACGCTATACGTTATACGTTATTCAGCATAAGTTCTAGGATATGCGTTATACATTATATGTTATACGTTATACGTATACGTTATACGTTATACGTTATACGTTATACGTTAAAAGTTATACGTTATACGTTATACGTTATACGTTATACACTATACGTTATACGTTATACGTTATACGTTATACGTTATACGTTATACGTTATACGTTATACGTTATACGTTATACGTTATACGTAATACGTTATACGTTATACGTTATACGTTATACATTATACGTATTACGTTATACGTTATACGTTATACGTTATACGTTATACTTTATACGTTATACGTTATACGTTATACGTTATACGTTATACGTTATACGTTATACGTTATACGTTATACGTTATACGTTATACGTTATACTTTATACGTTATACGTTATACGTTATACGTTACACGTTATACGTTACACGATATACGTTATACGTTACACGTTATACGTTATACGTTACACGTTATACGTTATACGTTATACGTTATACGTTATACGTTATACGTTATACGTTATACGTTATACGTTATACGTTATACGTTATACGTTATACGTTATACGTTATACGTTATACGTCATACGTTATACGTTATACGTTATACGTTATACGTTATACGTTATACGTTATACGTTATACGTTATACGTTATACGTTATACGTTATACGTTATACGTTATACGTTATACGTTATTCAGCATAAGTTCTAGGATATGCGTTATACATTATATGTTATACGTTATACGTTATACGTTATACGTTATACGTTATACGTTATACGTTATACGTTATACGTTATACGTTATACGTTATACGTTATACGTTATACGTTATACGTTATACGTTATACGTTATACGTTATACGTTATACGTTATACGTTATACGTTATACGTTATACGTTATACGTTATACGTTATACGTTATACGTTATACGCTATACGTTATACGTTATTCAGCATAAGTTCTAGGATATGCGTCATACATTATATGTTATACGTTATACGTATACGTTATACGTTATACGTTATACGTTATACGTTATACGTTATACGTTATACGTTATACGTTATACGTTATACGTTATACGTTATACGTTATACGTTATACGTTATACGTTGCACACTATACGTTATACGGCATAAGTTCTAGGATATGCGTTATATATTATATGTTATACGTTATACGTTATACGTTATACGTTATACGTTATACGTTATACGTTATACGTTATACGTTATACGTTATACGTTATACGTTATACGTTATACGTTATACGTTATACGTTATACGTTATTCAGCATAAGTTCTAGGATATGCGTTATACATTATATGTTATACGTTATACGTTATACGTTATACGTTATACGTTATACGTTATACGTTATACGTTATACGTTATACGTTATACGTTATACGTTATACGTTATACGTTATACGTTATACGTTATACGTTATACGTTATACGTTATATGTTATACGTTATACGTTATACGTTATACGTTATACGTTATACGTTATACGTTATACGTTATACGTTATACGTTATACTTTATACGTTACACGTTATACGTTATACGTTATACGTTATACGATATACGTTATACGTTATACGTTATACGTTACACGTTATACGTTATGCGTTATACGTCACTCGTTGTACGTTATACGGTATACGATATACGATATACGTTACACGTTATCCTTTATACGTGATACGTTATACGTTATACGTTATGCGATATACGTTATACGCTATACGTTATACGTTATACGTTACACGTTATACGTTATACGTTATACGTTATACGTTATACGTCATACGTTATACGTATTACGTTATACGTTATACGTTATACGTTAAAAGTTATACGTTATACGTTATACGTTATACGTTATACGTTATACGTTATACGTTATACGTTATACGTTATACGTTATACGTTATACGTTATACGTTATACGTTATACGTTATACGTTATACGTTATACGTTATACGTTATACGTTATTCAGCATAAGTTCTAGGATATGCGTTATACATTATATGTTATACGTTATACGTTATACGTTATACGTTATACGTTATACGTTATACGTTATACGTTATACGTTATACGTTATACGTTATACGTTATACGTTATACGTTATACGTTATACGTTATACGTTATACGTTGCACACTATACGTTATACGGCATAAGTTCTAGCATATGCGTTATATATTATATGTTATACGTTATACGTTATACGTTATACGTTATACGTTATACGTTATACGTTAGACGTTATACGTTATACGTTATACGTTATACGTTATACGTTATACGTTATACGTTATACGTTGTACGTTATACGTTATACGTTATACGTCATACGTTATACGTATTACGTTATACGTTATACGTTATACGTTAAAAGTTATACGTTATACGTTATACGTTATACGTTATACGTTATACGTTATACGTTATACGTTATACGTTATACGTTATACGTTATACGTTATACGTTATACGTTATATGTTATACGTTATACGTTATACGTTATACGTTATACGTTATACGTTATACGTTATACGTTATACGTTATACGTTATTCAGCATAAGTTCTAGGAAATGCGTTATACATTATACGTTATACGTTATACGTTATACGTTATACGTTATACGTTATACGTTATACGTTATACGTTATACTTTATACTTTATACGTTACACGTTATACGTTATACGTTATACGTTATACGTTATACGTTATACGTTATACGTTATACGTTATACGTTATACGTTATACGTTATACGTTATACGTAATACGTTATACGTTATACGTTATACGTTATACGTTATACGTATTACGTTATACGTTATACGTTATACGTTATACGTTATACTTTATACGTTATACGTTATACGTTATACGTTATACGTTATACGTTATACGTTATACGTTATACGTTATACGTTATACGTTATACGTTATACTTTATACGTTATACGTTATACGTTATACGTTACACGTTATACGTTACACGATATACGTTATACGTTACACGTTATACGTTATACGTTATACGTTATACGTTATACGTTATACGTTATACGTTATACGTTATACGTTATACGTTATACGTTATACGTTATACGTTATACGTTATACGTTATACGTTATACGTTATACGTTATACGTTATACGTTATACGTTATACGTTATACGTTATACGTTATACGTTATACGTTATACGTTATACGTTATACGTTATACGTTATACGTTATACGTTATACGTTATACGGTATACGTTACACGTTATACGTTACACGATATACGTTATACGTTACACGTTATACGTTATACGTTATACGTTATACGTTATACGTTATACGTTATACGTTATACGTTATACGGTATACGTTACACGTTATACGTTACACGATATACGTTATACGTTACACGTTATACGTTATACGTTATACGTTATACGTTATACGTTATTCAGCATAAGTTCTAGGATGTGCGTTATACATTATACGTTATACGTTATACGTTATACGTTATACGTTATACGTTATACGTTATACGTTATACGTTATACGTTATACGTTATACGTTATACGTTATACGTTATACGTTATACGTTATACGTAATACGTTATACGTTATACGTTATACGTTATACATTATACGTATTACGTTATACGTTATACGTTATACGTTATACTTTATACGTTATACGTTATACGTTATACGTTATACGTTATACGTTATACGTTATACGTTATACGTTATACGTTATACGTTATACGTTATACTTTATACGTTATACGTTATACGTTATACGTTACACGTTATACGTTACACGATATACGTTATACGTTACACGTTATACGTTATACGTTACACGTTATACGTTATACGTTATACGTTATACGTTATACGTTATACGTTATACGTTATACGTTATACGTTATACGTTATACGTTATACGTTATACGTTATACGTTATACGTTATACGTTATACGTTATACGTTATACGTTATACGTTATACGTTATACGTTATACGTTATACGTTATACGTTATACGTTATACGTTATACGTTATACGTTATACGTTATACGTTATACGTTATACGTTATACGTTGCACACTATACGTTATACGGCATAAGTTCTAGCATATGCGTTATATATTATATGTTATACGTTATACGTTATACGTTATACGTTATACGTTATACGTTATACGTTAGACGTTATACGTTATACGTTATACGTTATACGTTATACGTTATACGTTATACGTTATACGTTAGACGTTATACGTTATACGTTATACGTTATACGTTATACGTTATACGTTATACGTTATACGTTATACGTTATACGTTATACGTTATACGTTATACGTTATACGTTATACGTTATACGTTATACGATATTCAGCATAAGTTCTAGGATATGCGATATACATTATACGTTATACGTTATACGTTATACGTTATACGTTATACGTTATACGTTATACGTTATACGTTATACTTTATACGTTACACGTTATACGTTATACGTTATACGTTATACGTTATACGTTATACGTTATACGTTATACGTTATACGTTATTCAGCATAAGTTCTAGGATATGCGTTATACATTATACGTTATACGTTATACGTTATACGTTATACGTTATACGTTATACGTTATACGTTATACGTTATACTTTATACGTTACACGTTATACGTTATGCGTTATACGTCACTCGTTGTACGTTATACGGTATACGATATACGATATACGTTACACGTTATCCTTTATACGTGATACGTTATACGTTATACGTTATGCGATATACGTTATACGCTATACGTTATACGTTACACGTTACACGTTATACGTTATACGTTATACGTTATACGTTATACGTTATACGTTATACGTCATACGTTATACGTATTACGTTATACGTTATACGTTATACGTTAAAAGTTATACGTTATACGTTATACGTTATACGTTATACACTATACGTTATACGTTATACGTTATACACTATACGTTATACGTTATACGTTATACACTATACGTTATACCGCATAAGTTCTAGGATATGCGTTATATATTATATGTTATACGTTATACGTTATACGATATACGTTATACGTTATACGTTATACGTTATACGTTATACGTTATACGTTATACGTTATACGTTATACGTTATACGTTATACGTTATACGTTATACGTTATACGTTATACGCTATACGTTATACGTTATTCAGCATAAGTTCTAGGATATGCGTTATACATTATATGTTATACGTTATACGTATACGTTATACGTTATACGTTATACGTTATACGTTATACGTTATACGTTATACGTTATACGTTATACGGTATACGTTATACGTTATACGTTATACGTTGCACACTATACGTTATACGGCATAAGTTCTAGGATATGCGTTATACATTATATGTTATACGTTATACGTTATACGTTATACGTTATACGTTATACGTTAGACGTTATACGTTATACGTTATACGTTCTACGTTCTACGTTATACGTTATACGTTATACGTTATACGTTATACGTTATACGTTATACGTTATACGTTATACGTTATACGTTATACGTTATACGTTATACGTTATACGTTACACGTTATACGTTACACGATATACGTTATACGTTATCCGTTATACGTTGCACACTATACGTTATACGGCAAAAGTTCTAGGATATGCTTTATATATTATATGTTATACGTTATACGTTATACGTTATACGTTACACGGTATACGTTATACGTTATCCGTTATACGTTATACGTTATACGTTATGCGCTATACGTTATACGTTATACCATATACGTTATACGTTATACGTTATACGTTACACGTTATACGTTACACGGTATACGTTATACGCTATCCGTTACACGTTATACGTTACACGTTATACGTTATACGTTATTCGTTATACGTTATACGTTATACGTTATACGTTATACGTTATACGTTATACGTTATACGTTATACGTTATACGTTATACGTTACACGGTATACGTTATACGTTATCCGTTATACGTTATACGTTATACGTTATACGTTATACGTTATACGTTATACGTTATACGTTATACGTTATACGTTATACGTTATACGTTACACGTTACACGTTATACGTTATACGTTATACGTTATACGTTATACGTTATACGTTATACGTTATACGTTATACGTTATACGTCATACGTTATACGTATTACGTTATACGTTATACGTTATACGTTAAAAGTTATACGTTATACGTTATACGTTATACGTTATACGTTATACGTTATACGTTATACGTTATACGTTATACGTTATACGTTATACGTTATACGTTATACGTTATACGTTGCACACTATACGTTATACGGCATAAGTTCTAGCATATGCGTTATATATTGTATGCTATACGTTATACGTTATACGTTATACGTTATACGTTATACGTTATACGTTAGACGTTATACGTTATACGTTATACGTTATACGTTATACGTTATACGTTATACGTTATACGTTATACGTTATACGTTATACGTTATACGTTATACGTTATACGTTATACGTTATACGTTATACGTTATACGTTATACTTTATACGTTACACGTTATACGTTATACGTTATACGTTATACGTTATACGTTATACGTTATACGTTATACGTTATACGTTATACGTTATACG
Organism: Ptiloglossa arizonensis; assembly: GCF_051014685.1. Classification (NCBI taxonomy): domain Eukaryota; kingdom Metazoa; phylum Arthropoda; class Insecta; order Hymenoptera; family Colletidae; genus Ptiloglossa; species Ptiloglossa arizonensis. The sequence goes on along the minus strand of NW_027479052.1, from coordinate 175,677 downwards.
TTATTCAGCATAAGTTCTAGGATATGCGTTATACATTATACGTTATACGTTATACGTTATACGTTATACGTTATACGTTATACGTTATACGTTATACGTTATACTTTATACGTTACACGTTATACGTTATGCGTTATACGTCACTCGTTGTACGTTATACGGTATACGATATACGATATACGTTACACGTTATCCTTTATACGTGATACGTTATACGTTATACGTTATGCGATATACGTTATACGCTATACGTTATACGTTATACGTTACACGTTATACGTTATACGTTATACGTTATACGTTATACGTTATACGTTATACGTCATACGTTATACGTATTACGTTATACGTTATACGTTATACGTTAAAAGTTATACGTTATACGTTATACGTTATACGTTATACACTATACGTTATACGTTATACGTTATACACTATACGTTATACGTTATACGTTATACACTATACGTTATACCGCATAAGTTCTAGGATATGCGTTATATATTATATGTTATACGTTATACGTTATACGATATACGTTATACGTTATACATAATACGTTATACGTTATACGTTATACGTTATACGTTATACGTTATACGTTATACGTTATACGTTATACGCTATACGTTATACGTTATTCAGCATAAGTTCTAGGATATGCGTTATACATTATATGTTATACGTTATACGTATACGTTATACGTTATACGTTATACGTTATACGTTATACGTTATACGTTATACGTTATACGTTATACGTTATACGGTATACGTTATACGTTATACGTTATACGTTGCACACTATACGTTATACGGCATAAGTTCTAGGATATGCGTTATACATTATATGTTATACGTTATACGTTATACGTTATACGTTATACGTTATACGTTAGACGTTATACGTTATACGTTATACGTTCTACGTTCTACGTTATACGTTATACGTTATACGTTATACGTTATACGTTATACGTTATACGTTATACGTTATACGTTATACGTTATACGTTATACGTTATACGTTATACGTTATACGTTACACGTTATACGTTACACGATATACGTTATACGTTATACGTTATACGTTGCACACTATACGTTATACGGCATAAGTTCTAGGATATGCTTTATATATTATATGTTATACGTTATACGTTATACGTTATACGTTACACGGTATACGTTATACGTTATCCGTTATACGTTATACGTTATACGTTATACGTTACACGGTATACGTTATACGTTATCCGTTATACGTTATACGTTATACGTTATGCGTTATACGTTATACGTTATACCATATACGTTATACGTTATACGTTATACGTTACACGTTATACGTTACACGGTATACGTTATACGTTATCCGTTACACGTTATACGTTACACGTTATACGTTATACGTTATTCGTTATACGTTATACGTTATACGTTATACGTTATACGTTATACGTTATACGTTATACGTTATACGTTATGCGTTATACGTTATACGTTATACCATATACGTTATACGTTATACGTTATACGTTACACGTTATACGTTACACGGTATACGTTATACGTTATCCGTTACACGTTATACGTTACACGTTATACGTTATACGTTATTCGTTATACGTTATACGTTATACGTTATACGTTATACGTTATACGTTATACGTTATACGTTATACGTTATACGTTACACGGTATACGTTATACGTTATCCGTTATACGTTATACGTTATACGTTATACGTTATACGTTATACGTTATACGTTATACGTTATACGTTATACGTTATACGTTATACGTTATACGTTACACGTTACACGTTATACGTTATACGTTATACGTTATACGTTATACGTTATACGTTATACGTTATACGTTATACGTTATACGTCATACGTTATACGTATTACGTTATACGTTATACGTTATACGTTAAAAGTTATACGTTATACGTTATACGTTATACGTTATACACTATACGTTATACGTTATACGTTATACACTATACGTTATACGTTATACGTTATACACTATACGTTATACCGCATAAGTTCTAGGATATGCGTTATATATTATATGTTATACGTTATACGTTATACGATATACGTTATACGTCATACGTTATACGTTATACGTTATACGTTATACGTTATACGTTATACGTTATACGTTATACGTTATACGTTATACGTTATACGTTATACGCTATACGTTATACGTTATTCAGCATAAGTTCTAGGATATGCGTTATACATTATATGTTATACGTTATACGTATACGTTATACGTTATACGTTATACGTTATACGTTAAAAGTTATACGTTATACGTTATACGTTATACGTTATACACTATACGTTATACGTTATACGTTATACGTTATACGTTATACGTTATACGTTATACGTTATACGTTATACGTTATACGTTATACGTAATACGTTATACGTTATACGTTATACGTTATACATTATACGTATTACGTTATACGTTATACGTTATACGTTATACTTTATACGTTATACGTTATACGTTATACGTTATACGTTATACGTTATACGTTATACGTTATACGTTATACGTTATACGTTATACGTTATACTTTATACGTTATACGTTATACGTTATACGTTACACGTTATACGTTACACGATATACGTTATACGTTACACGTTATACGTTATACGTTACACGTTATACGTTATACGTTATACGTTATACGTTATACGTTATACGTTATACGTTATACGTTATACGTTATACGTTATACGTTATACGTTATACGTTATACGTTATACGTCATACGTTATACGTTATACGTTATACGTTATACGTTATACGTTATACGTTATACGTTATACGTTATACGTTATACGTTATACGTTATACGTTATACGTTATACGTTATACGTTATACGTTATACGTTATACGTTATACGTTATACGTTATTCAGCATAAGTTCTAGGATATGCGTTATACATTATATGTTATACGTTATACGTTATACGTTATACGTTATACGTTATACGTTATACGTTATACGTTATACGTTATACGTTATACGTTATACGTTATACGTTATACGTTATACGTTATACGTTATACGTTATACGTTATACGTTATACGTTATACGTTATACGTTATACGTTATACGTTATACGTTATACGTTATACGTTATACGCTATACGTTATACGTTATTCAGCATAAGTTCTAGGATATGCGTCATACATTATATGTTATACGTTATACGTATACGTTATACGTTATACGTTATACGTTATACGTTATACGTTATACGTTATACGTTATACGTTATACGTTATACGTTATACGTTATACGTTATACGTTATACGTTATACGTTGCACACTATACGTTATACGGCATAAGTTCTAGGATATGCGTTATATATTATATGTTATACGTTATACGTTATACGTTATACGTTATACGTTATACGTTATACGTTATACGTTATACGTTATACGTTATACGTTATACGTTATACGTTATACGTTATACGTTATACGTTATACGTTATACGTTATTCAGCATAAGTTCTAGGATATGCGTTATACATTATATGTTATACGTTATACGTTATACGTTATACGTTATACGTTATACGTTATACGTTATACGTTATACGTTATACGTTATACGTTATACGTTATACGTTATACGTTATACGTTATACGTTATACGTTATACGTTATACGTTATATGTTATACGTTATACGTTATACGTTATACGTTATACGTTATACGTTATACGTTATACGTTATACGTTATACGTTATACTTTATACGTTACACGTTATACGTTATACGTTATACGTTATACGTTATACGTTATACGTTATACGTTATACGTTACACGTTATACGTTATGCGTTATACGTCACTCGTTGTACGTTATACGGTATACGATATACGATATACGTTACACGTTATCCTTTATACGTGATACGTTATACGTTATACGTTATGCGATATACGTTATACGCTATACGTTATACGTTATACGTTACACGTTATACGTTATACGTTATACGTTATACGTTATACGTCATACGTTATACGTATTACGTTATACGTTATACGTTATACGTTAAAAGTTATACGTTATACGTTATACGTTATACGTTATACGTTATACGTTATACGTTATACGTTATACGTTATACGTTATACGTTATACGTTATACGTTATACGTTATACGTTATACGTTATACGTTATACGTTATACGTTATTCAGCATAAGTTCTAGGATATGCGTTATACATTATATGTTATACGTTATACGTTATACGTTATACGTTATACGTTATACGTTATACGTTATACGTTATACGTTATACGTTATACGTTATACGTTATACGTTATACGTTATACGTTATACGTTATACGTTATACGTTGCACACTATACGTTATACGGCATAAGTTCTAGCATATGCGTTATATATTATATGTTATACGTTATACGTTATACGTTATACGTTATACGTTATACGTTATACGTTAGACGTTATACGTTATACGTTATACGTTATACGTTATACGTTATACGTTATACGTTATACGTTATACGTTATACGTTATACGTTATACGTCATACGTTATACGTATTACGTTATACGTTATACGTTATACGTTAAAAGTTATACGTTATACGTTATACGTTATACGTTATACGTTATACGTTATACGTTATACGTTATACGTTATACGTTATACGTTATACGTTATACGTTATACGTTATATGTTATACGTTATACGTTATACGTTATACGTTATACGTTATACGTTATACGTTATACGTTATACGTTATACGTTATTCAGCATAAGTTCTAGGAAATGCGTTATACATTATACGTTATACGTTATACGTTATACGTTATACGTTATACGTTATACGTTATACGTTATACGTTATACTTTATACGTTACACGTTATACGTTATACGTTATACGTTATACGTTATACGTTATACGTTATACGTTATACGTTATACGTTACACGTTATACGTTATGCGTTATACGTCACTCGTTGTACGTTATACGGTATACGATATACGATATACGTTACACGTTATCCTTTATACGTGATACGTTATACGTTATACGTTATGCGATATACGTTATACGCTATACGTTATACGTTATACGTTACACGTTATACGTTATACGTTATACGTTATACGTTATACGTTATACGTCATACGTTATACGTATTACGTTATACGTTATACGTTATACGTTAAAAGTTATACGTTATACGTTATACGTTATACGTTATACGTTATACGTTATACGTTATACGTTATACGTTATACGTTATACGTTATACGTTATACGTTATACGTTATATGTTATACGTTATACGTTATACGTTATACGTTATACGTTATACGTTATACGTTATACGTTATACGTTATACGTTATACGTTATACGTTATACGTTATACGTTATACGTTATACTTTATACGTTACACGTTATACGTTATACGTTATACGTTATACGTTATACGTTATACGTTATACGTTATACGTTACACGTTATACGTTATGCGTTATACGTCACTCGTTGTACGTTATACGGTATACGATATACGATATACGTTACACGTTATCCTTTATACGTGATACGTTATACGTTATACGTTATGCGATATACGTTATACGCTATACGTTATACGTTATACGTTACACGTTATACGTTATACGTTATACGTTATACGTTATACGTTATACGTTATACGTCATACGTTATACGTATTACGTTATACGTTATACGTTATACGTTAAAAGTTATACGTTATACGTTATACGTTATACGTTATACGTTATACGTTATACGTTATACGTTATACGTTATACGTTATACGTTATACGTTATACGTTATACGTTATACGTTATACGTTATACGTTATACGTTATACGTTATACGTTATACGTTATACGTTATACGTTATACGTTATACGTTATACGTTATACGTTATACGTTATACGTTATACGTTATACGTTATACGTTATACGTTATACGTTATACGTTATACGTTATACGTTATACGTTATACGTTATACGTTATACGTTATACGTTATACGTTATACGTTATACGTTATACGTTATACGTTATACGTTATACGTTATACGTTATACGTTATACGTTATACGTTATACGTTATACGTTATACGTTATACGTTATACGTTATACGTTATACGTTATACGTTATACGTTATACGTTATACGTTATACGTTATACGTTATACGTTATACGTTATACGTTATACGTTATACGTTATTCAGCATAAGTTCTAGGATATGCGTTATACATTATATGTTATACGTTATACGTTATACGTTATACGTTATACGTTATACGTTATACGTTATACGTTATACGTTATACGTTATACGTTATACGTTATACGTTATACGTTATACGTTATACGTTATACGTTATACGTTATACGTTATATGTTATACGTTATACGTTATACGTTATACGTTATACGTTATACGTTATACGTTATACGTTATACGTTATACGTTATACTTTATACGTTACACGTTATACGTTATACGTTATACGTTATACGTTATACGTTATACGTTATACGTTATACGTTACACGTTATACGTTATGCGTTATACGTCACTCGTTGTACGTTATACGGTATACGATATACGATATACGTTACACGTTATCCTTTATACGTGATACGTTATACGTTATACGTTATGCGATATACGTTATACGCTATACGTTATACGTTATACGTTACACGTTATACGTTATACGTTATACGTTATACGTTATACGTCATACGTTATACGTATTACGTTATACGTTATACGTTATACGTTAAAAGTTATACGTTATACGTTATACGTTATACGTTATACGTTATACGTTATACGTTATATGTTATACGTTATACGTTATACGTTATACGTTATACGTTATACGTTATACGTTATACGTTATACGTTATACGTTATTCAGCATAAGTTCTAGGAAATGCGTTATACATTATACGTTATACGTTATACGTTATACGTTATACGTTATACGTTATACGTTATACGTTATACGGCATAAGTTCTAGGATATGCGTTATATATTATATGTTATACGTTATACGTTATACGTTATACGTTATACGTTATACGTTATACGTTATACGTTATACGTTATACGTTATACGTTATACGTTATACGTTATACGTTATACGTTATACGTTATACGTTATACGTTATACGTTATACGTTATACGTTATACGTTATACGTTATACGTTATACGTTATACGTTATACGTTATACGTTGCACACTATACGTTATACGGCATAAGTTCTAGGATATGCGTTATATATTATATGTTATACGTTATACGTTATACGTTATACGTTATACGTTATACGTTATACGTTATACGTTATACGTTATACGTTATACGTTATACGTTATACGTTATACGTTATACGTTATACGTTATACGTTATTCAGCATAAGTTCTAGGATATGCGTTATACATTATATGTTATACGTTATACGTTATACGTTATACGTTATACGTTATACGTTATACGTTATACGTTATACGTTATACGTTATACGTTATACGTTATACGTTATACGTTATACGTTATACGTTATACGTTATACGTTATACGTTATATGTTATACGTTATACGTTATACGTTATACGTTATACGTTATACGTTATACGTTATACGTTATACGTTATACGTTATACTTTATACGTTACACGTTATACGTTATACGTTATACGTTATACGTTATACGTTATACGTTATACGTTATACGTTACACGTTATACGTTATGCGTTATACGTCACTCGTTGTACGTTATACGGTATACGATATACGATATACGTTACACGTTATCCTTTATACGTGATACGTTATACGTTATACGTTATGCGATATACGTTATACGCTATACGTTATACGTTATACGTTACACGTTATACGTTATACGTTATACGTTATACGTTATACGTCATACGTTATACGTATTACGTTATACGTTATACGTTATACGTTAAAAGTTATACGTTATACGTTATACGTTATACGTTATACGTTATACGTTATACGTTATACGTTATACGTTATACGTTATACGTTATACGTTATACGTTATACGTTATACGTTATACGTTATACGTTATACGTTATACGTTATTCAGCATAAGTTCTAGGATATGCGTTATACATTATATGTTATACGTTATACGTTATACGTTATACGTTATACGTTATACGTTATACGTTATACGTTATACGTTATACGTTATACGTTATACGTTATACGTTATACGTTATACGTTATACGTTATACGTTATACGTTGCACACTATACGTTATACGGCATAAGTTCTAGCATATGCGTTATATATTATATGTTATACGTTATACGTTATACGTTATACGTTATACGTTATACGTTATACGTTAGACGTTATACGTTATACGTTATACGTTATACGTTATACGTTATACGTTATACGTTATACGTTATACGTTATACGTTATACGTTATACGTCATACGTTATACGTATTACGTTATACGTTATACGTTATACGTTAAAAGTTATACGTTATACGTTATACGTTATACGTTATACGTTATACGTTATACGTTATACGTTATACGTTATACGTTATACGTTATACGTTATACGTTATACGTTATATGTTATACGTTATACGTTATACGTTATACGTTATACGTTATACGTTATACGTTATACGTTATACGTTATACGTTATTCAGCATAAGTTCTAGGAAATGCGTTATACATTATACGTTATACGTTATACGTTATACGTTATACGTTATACGTTATACGTTATACGTTATACGTTATACTTTATACGTTACACGTTATACGTTATACGTTATACGTTATACGTTATACGTTATACGTTATACGTTATACGTTACACGTTATACGTTATGCGTTATACGTCACTCGTTGTACGTTATACGGTATACGATATACGATATACGTTACACGTTATCCTTTATACGTGATACGTTATACGTTATACGTTATGCGATATACGTTATACGCTATACGTTATACGTTATACGTTACACGTTATACGTTATACGTTATACGTTATACGTTATACGTTATACGTTATACGTCATACGTTATACGTATTACGTTATACGTTATACGTTATACGTTAAAAGTTATACGTTATACGTTATACGTTATACGTTATACGTTATACGTTATACGTTATACGTTATACGTTATACGTTATACGTTATACGTTATACGTTATACGTTATATGTTATACGTTATACGTTATACGTTATACGTTATACGTTATACGTTATACGTTATACGTTATACGTTATACGTTATACGTTATACGTTATACGTTATACGTTATACGTTATACTTTATACGTTACACGTTATACGTTATACGTTATACGTTATACGTTATACGTTATACGTTATACGTTATACGTTACACGTTATACGTTATGCGTTATACGTCACTCGTTGTACGTTATACGGTATACGATATACGATATACGTTACACGTTATCCTTTATACGTGATACGTTATACGTTATACGTTATGCGATATACGTTATACGCTATACGTTATACGTTATACGTTACACGTTATACGTTATACGTTATACGTTATACGTTATACGTTATACGTTATACGTCATACGTTATACGTATTACGTTATACGTTATACGTTATACGTTAAAAGTTATACGTTATACGTTATACGTTATACGTTATACGTTATACGTTATACGTTATACGTTATACGTTATACGTTATACGTTATACGTTATACGTTATACGTTATACGTTATACGTTATACGTTATACGTTATACGTTATACGTTATACGTTATACGTTATACGTTATACGTTATACGTTATACGTTATACGTTATACGTTATACGTTATACGTTATACGTTATACGTTATACGTTATACGTTATACGTTATACGTTATACGTTATACGTTATACGTTATACGTTATACGTTATACGTTATACGTTATACGTTATACGTTATACGTTATACGTTATACGTTATACGTTATACGTTATACGTTATACGTTATACGTTATACGTTATACGTTATACGTTATACGTTATACGTTATACGTTATACGTTATACGTTATACGTTATACGTTATACGTTATACGTTATTCAGCATAAGTTCTAGGATATGCGTTATACATTATATGTTATACGTTATACGTTATACGTTATACGTTATACGTTATACGTTATACGTTATACGTTATACGTTATACGTTATACGTTATACGTTATACGTTATACGTTATTCGTTATACGTTATACGTTATACGTTATACGTTGCACACTATACGTTATACGGCATAAGTTCTAGCATATGCGTTATATATTATATGTTATACGTTATACGTTATACGTTATACGTTATACGTTATACGTTATACGTTAGACGTTATACGTTATACGTTATACGTTATACGTTATACGTTATACGTTATACGTTATACGTTATACGTTATACGTTATACGTTATACGTTATACGTTATACGTTATACGTTATACGTTATACGTTATACGTTATACGTTATACGTTATACGTTATTCAGCATAAGTTCTAGGATATGCGTTACACATTATACGTTATACGTTATACGTTATACGTTATACGTTATACGTTATACGTTATACGTTTTACGTTATACTTTATACGTTACACGTTATACGTTATACGTTATACGTTATACGTTATACGTTATACGTTATACGTTATACGTTACACGTTATACGTTATGCGTTATACGTCACTCGTTGTACGTTATACGGTATACGATATACGATATACGTTACACGTTATCCTTTATACGTGATACGTTATAGGTTATACGTTATGCGATATACGTTATACGCTATACGTTATACGTTATACGTTACACGTTATACGTTATACGTTATACGTTATACGTTATACGTTATACGTTATACGTTATACGTCATACGTTATACGTATTACGTTATACGTTATACGTTATACGTTAAAAGTTATACGTTATACGTTATACGTTATACGTTATACACTATACGTTATACGTTATACGTTATACACTATACGTTATACGTTATACGTTATACACTATACGTTATACGTTATACGTTATACACTATACGTTATACCGCATAAGTTCTAGGATATGCGTTATATATTATATGTTATACGTTATACGTTATACGATATACGTTATACGTTATACGTTATACGTTATACGTTATACGTTATACGTTATACGTTATACGTTATACGTTATACGTTATACGTTATACGTTATACGTTATACGTTATACGTTATACGTTATACGTTATACGCTATACGTTATACGTTATTCAGCATAAGTTCTAGGATATGCGTTATACATTATATGTTATACGTTATACGTATACGTTATACGTTATACGTTATACGTTATACGTTATACGTTATACGTTATACGTTATACGTTATACGTTATACGTTATACGTTATACGTTATACGTTATACGTTATACGTTATACGTTGCACACTATACGTTATACGGCATAAGTTCTAGGATATGCGTTATATATTATATGTTATACGTTATACGTTATACGTTATACGTTATACGTTATACGTTATACGTTATACGTTATACGTTATACGTTATACGTTATACGTTATACGTTATACGTTATACGGTATACGTTATACGTTATACGTTATACGTTGCACACTATACGTTATACGGCATAAGTTCTAGGATATGCGTTATATATTATATGTTATACGTTATACGTTATACGTTATACGTTATACGTTATACGTTATACGTTATACGTTATACGTTATACGTTATACGTTATACGTTATACGTTATACGTTATACGGTATACGTTACACGTTATACGTTACACGATATACGTTATACGTTACACGTTATACGTTATACGTTATACGTTATACGTTATACGTTATACGTTATACGTTATTCAGCATAAGTTCTAGGATATGCGTTATACATTATATGTTATACGTTATACGTTATACGTTATACGTTATACGTTATACGTTATACGTTATACGTTATACGTTATACGTTATACGTTATACGTTATACGTTATACGTTATACGTTATACGTTATACGTTATACGTTATACGTTATACGTTATACGTTATACGTTATACGTTATACGTTATACGTTATACGTTATACGTTATACGTTATACGTTATACGTTATACGTTATACGTTATACGTTATACGTTATACGTTATACGTTATACGTTATACGTTATACGTTATACGTTATACGTTATACGTTATACGTTGCACACTATACGTTATACGGCATAAGTTCTAGCATATGCGTTATATATTATATGTTATACGTTATACGTTATACGTTATACGTTATACGTTATACGTTATACGTTAGACGTTATACGTTATACGTTATACGTTATACGTTATACGTTATACGTTATACGTTATACGCTATACGTTATACGTTATAGGTTATACGTTATACGTTATACGTTATACGTTATACGTTATACGTTATACGTTATAGGTTATACGATATTCAGCATAAGTTCTAGGATATGCGTTATACATTATACGTTATACGTTATACGTTATACGTTATACGTTATACGTTATACGTTATACGTTATACGTTATACTTTATACGTTACACGTTATACGTTATACGTTATACGTTATACGTTATACGTTATACGTTATACGTTATACGTTATACGTTATTCAGCATAAGTTCTAGGATATGCGTTATACATTATACGTTATACGTTATACGTTATACGTTATACGTTATACGTTATACGTTATACGTTATACGTTATACGTTATACTTTATACGTTACACGTTATACGTTATGCGTTATACGTCACTCGTTGTACGTTATACGGTATACGATATACGATATACGTTACACGTTATCCTTTATACGTGATACGTTATACGTTATACGTTATGCGATATACGTTATACGCTATACGTTATACGTTATACGTTACACGTTATACGTTATACGTTATACGTTATACGTTATACGTTATACGTTATACGTCATACGTTATACGTATTACGTTATACGTTATACGTTATACGTTAAAAGTTATACGTTATACGTTATACGTTATACGTTATACACTATACGTTATACGTTATACGTTATACACTATACGTTATACGTTATACGTTATACACTATACGTTATACCGCATATGTTCTAGGATATGCGTTATATATTATATGTTATACGTTATACGTTATACGATATACGTTATACGTTATACGTTATACGTTATACGTTATACGTTATACGTTATACGTTATACGTTATACGTTATACGTTATACGTTATACGTTATACGTTATACGTTATACGCTATACGTTATACGTTATTCAGCATAAGTTCTAGGATATGCGTTATACATTATATGTTATACGTTATACGTATACGTTATACGTTATACGTTATACGTTATACGTTATACGTTATACGTTATACGTTATACGTTATACGGTATACGTTATACGTTATACGTTATACGTTGCACACTATACGTTATACGGCATAAGTTCTAGGATATGCGTTATACATTATATGTTATACGTTATACGTTATACGTTATACGTTATACGTTATACGTTAGACGTTATACGTTATACGTTATACGTTCTACGTTCTACGTTATACGTTATACGTTATACGTTATACGTTATACGTTATACGTTATACGTTATACGTTATACGTTATACGTTATACGTTATACGTTATACGTTACACGTTATACGTTACACGATATACGTTATACGTTATACGTTATACGTTGCACACTATACGTTATACGGCAAAAGTTCTAGGATATGCTTTATATATTATATGTTATACGTTATACGTTATACGTTATACGTTACACGGTATACGTTATACGTTATCCGTTATACGTTATACGTTATACGTTATGCGTTATACGTTATACGTTATACCATATACGTTATACGTTATACGTTATACGTTACACGTTATACGTTACACGGTATACGTTATACGCTATCCGTTACACGTTATACGTTACACGTTATACGTTATACGTTATTCGTTATACGTTATACGTTATACGTTATACGTTATACGTTATACGTTATACGTTATACGTTATACGTTATACGTTATACGTTATACGTTACACGGTATACGTTATACGTTATCCGTTATACGTTATACGTTATACGTTATACGTTATACGTTATACGTTATACGTTATACGTTATACGTTATACGTTATACGTTATACGTTACACGTTACACGTTATACGTTATACGTTATACGTTATACGTTATACGTTATACGTTATACGTTATACGTTATACGTTATACGTCATACGTTATACGTATTACGTTATACGTTATACGTTATACGTTAAAAGTTATACGTTATACGTTATACGTTATACGTTATACGTTATACGTTATACGTTATACGTTATACGTTATACGTTATACGTTATACGTTATACGTTATACGTTATACGTTATACGTTGCACACTATACGTTATACGGCATAAGTTCTAGCATATGCGTTATATATTATATGTTATACGTTATACGTTATACGTTATACGTTATACGTTATACGTTATACGTTATACGTTAGACGTTATACGTTATACGTTATACGTTATACGTTATACGTTATACGTTATACGTTATACGTTATACGTTATACGTTATACGTTATACGTTATACGTTATACGTTATACGTTATACGTTATACGTTATACGTTATACTTTATACGTTACACGTTATACGTTATACGTTATACGTTATACGTTATACGTTATACGTTATACGTTATACGTTATACGTTATACGTTATTCAGCATAAGTTCTAGGATATGCGTTATACATTATACGTTATACGTTATACGTTATACGTTATACGTTATACGTTATACGTTATACGTTATACGTTATACTTTATACGTTACACGTTATACGTTATGCGTTATACGTCACTCGTTGTACGTTATACGGTATACGATATACGATATACGTTACACGTTATCCTTTATACGTGATACGTTATACGTTATACGTTATGCGATATACGTTATACGCTATACGTTATACGTTATACGTTACACGTTATACGTTATACGTTATACGTTATACGTTATACGTTATACGTTATACGTCATACGTTATACGTATTACGTTATACGTTATACGTTATACGTTAAAAGTTATACGTTATACGTTATACGTTATACGTTATACACTATACGTTATACGTTATACGTTATACACTATACGTTATACGTTATACGTTATACACTATACGTTATACCGCATAAGTTCTAGGATATGCGTTATAAATTATATGTTATACGTTATACGTTATACGATATACGTTATACGTTATACATAATACGTTATACGTTATACGTTATACGTTATACGTTATACGTTATACGTTATACGTTATACGTTATACGTTATACGTTATACGTTATACGTTATACGTTATTCAGCATAAGTTCTAGGATATGCGTTATACATTATATGTTATACGTTATACGTATACGTTATACGTTATACGTTATACGTTATACGTTATACGTTATACGTTATACGTTATACGTTATACGGTATACGTTATACGTTATACGTTATACGTTGCACACTATACGTTATACGGCATAAGTTCTAGGATATGCGTTATACATTATATGTTATACGTTATACGTTATACGTTATACGTTATACGTTATACGTTAGACGTTATACGTTATACGTTATACGTTCTACGTTCTACGTTATACGTTATACGTTATACGTTATACGTTATACGTTATACGTTATACGTTATACGTTATACGTTATACGTTATACGTTATACGTTATACGTTATACGTTATACGTTACACGTTATACGTTACACGATATACGTTATACGTTATACGTTATACGTTATACGTTATACGTTATACGTTATACGTTATACGTTATACGTTATACGTTATACGTTATACGTTACACGTTACACGTTATACGTTATACGTTATACGTTATACGTTATACGTTATACGTTATACGTTATACGTTATACGTTATACGTCATACGTTATACGTATTACGTTATACGTTATACGTTATACGTTAAAAGTTATACGTTATACGTTATACGTTATACGTTATACGTTATACGTTATACGTTATACGTTATACGTTATACGTTATACGTTATACGTTATACGTTATACGTTATACGTTATGCGTTATACGTTATACGTTATACCATATACGTTATACGTTATACGTTATACGTTACACGTTATACGTTACACGGTATACGTTATACGTTACACGTTACACGTTATACGTTATACGTTATACGTTATACGTTATACGTTATACGTTATACGTTATACGTTATACGTCATACGTTATACGTATTACGTTATACGTTATACGTTATACGTTAAAAGTTATACGTTATACGTTATACGTTATACGTTATACACTATACGTTATACGTTATACGTTATACACTATACGTTATACGTTATACGTTATACACTATACGTTATACCGCATAAGTTCTAGGATATGCGTTATATATTATATGTTATACGTTATACGTTATACGATATACGTTATACGTCATACGTTATACGTTATACGTTATACGTTATACGTTATACGTTATACGTTATACGTTATACGTTATACGTTATACGTTATACGCTATACGTTATACGTTATTCAGCATAAGTTCTAGGATATGCGTTATACATTATATGTTATACGTTATACGTATACGTTATACGTTATACGTTATACGTTATACGTTAAAAGTTATACGTTATACGTTATACGTTATACGTTATACACTATACGTTATACGTTATACGTTATACACTATACGTTATACGTTATACGTTATACACTATACGTTATACCGCATAAGTTCTAGGATATGCGTTATATATTATATGTTATACGTTATACGTTATACGATATACGTTATACGTCATACGTTATACGTTATACGTTATACGTTATACGTTATACGTTATACGTTATACGTTACACGTTATACGTTACACGGTATACGTTATACGTTACACGTTACACGTTATACGTTATACGTTATACGTTATACGTTATACGTTATACGTTATACGTTATACGTTATACGTTATACGTTATACGTTATACGTTATACGTTATACGTTATACGTTATACGGTATACGTTATACGTTATACGTTATACGTTGCACACTATACGTTATACGGCATAAGTTCTAGGATATGCGTTATACATTATATGTTATACGTTATACGTTATACGTTATACGTTATACGTTATACGTTAGACGTTATACGTTATACGTTATACGTTCTACGTTCTACGTTATACGTTATACGTTATACGTTATACGTTATACGTTATACGTTATACGTTATACGTTATACGTTATACGTTATACGTTATACGTTATACGTTATACGTTATACGTTACACGTTATACGTTACACGATATACGTTATACGTTATACGTTATACGTTATACGTTATACGTTATACGTTATACGTTATACGTTATACGTTATACGTTATACGTTATACGTTACACGTTACACGTTATACGTTATACGTTATACGTTATACGTTATACGTTATACGTTATACGTTATACGTTATACGTTATACGTCATACGTTATACGTATTACGTTATACGTTATACGTTATACGTTAAAAGTTATACGTTATACGTTATACGTTATACGTTATACGTTATACGTTATACGTTATACGTTATACGTTATACGTTATACGTTATACGTTATACGTTATACGTTATACGTTATGCGTTATACGTTATACGTTATACCATATACGTTATACGTTATACGTTATACGTTACACGTTATACGTTACACGGTATACGTTATACGTTACACGTTACACGTTATACGTTATACGTTATACGTTATACGTTATACGTTATACGTTATACGTTATACGTTATACGTCATACGTTATACGTATTACGTTATACGTTATACGTTATACGTTAAAAGTTATACGTTATACGTTATACGTTATACGTTATACACTATACGTTATACGTTATACGTTATACACTATACGTTATACGTTATACGTTATACACTATACGTTATACCGCATAAGTTCTAGGATATGCGTTATATATTATATGTTATACGTTATACGTTATACGATATACGTTATACGTCATACGTTATACGTTATACGTTATACGTTATACGTTATACGTTATACGTTATACGTTATACGTTATACGTTATACGTTATACGCTATACGTTATACGTTATTCAGCATAAGTTCTAGGATATGCGTTATACATTATATGTTATACGTTATACGTATACGTTATACGTTATACGTTATACGTTATACGTTAAAAGTTATACGTTATACGTTATACGTTATACGTTATACACTATACGTTATACGTTATACGTTATACACTATACGTTATACGTTATACGTTATACACTATACGTTATACCGCATAAGTTCTAGGATATGCGTTATATATTATATGTTATACGTTATACGTTATACGATATACGTTATACGTCATACGTTATACGTTATACGTTATACGTTATACGTTACACGTTATACGTTATACGTTATACGTTATACGTTATACGTTATACGTTATACGTCATACGTTATACGTATTACGTTATACGTTATACGTTATACGTTAAAAGTTATACGTTATACGTTATACGTTATACGTTATACACTATACGTTATACGTTATACGTTATACACTATACGTTATACGTTATACGTTATACACTATACGTTATACCGCATAAGTTCTAGGATATGCGTTATATATTATATGTTATACGTTATACGTTATACGATATACGTTATACGTTATACATAATACGTTATACGTTATACGTTATACGTTATACGTTATACGTTATACGTTATACGTTATACGTTATACGTTATACGCTATACGTTATACGTTATTCAGCATAAGTTCTAGGATATGCGTTATACATTATATGTTATACGTTATACGTATACGTTATACGTTATACGTTATACGTTATACGTTATACGTTATACGTTATACGTTATACGTTATACGGTATACGTTATACGTTATACGTTATACGTTGCACACTATACGTTATACGGCATAAGTTCTAGGATATGCGTTATACATTATATGTTATACGTTATACGTTATACGTTATACGTTATACGTTATACGTTAGACGTTATACGTTATACGTTATACGTTCTACGTTCTACGTTATACGTTATACGTTATACGTTATACGTTATACGTTATACGTTATACGTTATACGTTATACGTTATACGTTATACGTTATACGTTATACGTTATACGTTATACGTTACACGTTATACGTTACACGATATACGTTATACGTTATACGTTATACGTTGCACACTATACGTTATACGGCATAAGTTCTAGGATATGCTTTATATATTATATGTTATACGTTATACGTTATACGTTATACGTTACACGGTATACGTTATACGTTATCCGTTATACGTTATACGTTATACGTTATGCGTTATACGTTATACGTTATACCATATACGTTATACGTTATACGTTATACGTTACACGTTATACGTTACACGGTATACGTTATACGTTATCCGTTACACGTTATACGTTACACGTTATACGTTATACGTTATTTGTTATACGTTATACGTTATACGTTATACGTTATACGTTATACGTTATACGTTATACGTTATACGTTATACGTTACACGGTATACGTTATACGTTATCCGTTATACGTTATACGTTATACGTTATACGTTATACGTTATACGTTATACGTTATACGTTATACGTTATACGTTATACGTTATACGTTACACGTTACACGTTATACGTTATACGTTATACGTTATACGTTATACGTTATACGTTATACGTTATACGTTATACGTCATACGTTATACGTATTACGTTATACGTTATACGTTATACGTTAAAAGTTATACGTTATACGTTATACGTTATACGTTATACACTATACGTTATACGTTATACGTTATACACTATACGTTATACGTTATACGTTATACACTATACGTTATACCGCATAAGTTCTAGGATATGCGTTATATATTATATGTTATACGTTATACGTTATACGATATACGTTATACGTCATACGTTATACGTTATACGTTATACGTTATACGTTATACGTTATACGTTATACGTTATACGTTATACGTTATACGTTATACGCTATACGTTATACGTTATTCAGCATAAGTTCTAGGATATGCGTTATACATTATATGTTATACGTTATACGTATACGTTATACGTTATACGTTATACGTTATACGTTATACGTTATACGTTATACGTTATACGTTATACGTTATACGTTATACGTTGTACGTTAGACGTTATACGTTATACGTTATACGTTATACGTTATACGTTACACGTTATACGTTACACGATATACGTTATACGTTATACGTTATACGTTATACGTTATACGTTATACGTTATACGTTGCACACTATACGTTATACGGCATAAGTTCTAGGATATGCGTTATATATTATATGTTATACGTTATACGTTATACGTTATACGTTATACGTTATACGTTAGACGTTATACGTTATACGTTATACGTTCTACGTTACACGTTATACGTTATACGTTATACGTTATACGTTATACGTTATACGTTATACGTTATACGTTATACGTTATACGTTATACGTTATACGTTATACGTTATACGTTATACGTTATACGTTATAGGTTATACGTTATACGTTACACGTTATACGTTACACGGTATACGTTATACGTTATACGTTATACGTTATACGTTATACGTTATACGTTATACGTTATACGTTATACGTTATACGTTATACGTTATACGTTGTACGTTATACGTTGTACTTTATACGTTACACGTTATACGTTACACGATATACGTTATACGTTACACGTTATACGTTATACGTTATACGTTATACGTTATACGTTATTCAGCATAAGTTCTAGGATATGCGTTATACATTATATGTTATACGTTATACGTTATACGTTATACGTTATACGTTATACGTTATACGTTATACGTTATACGTTATACGTTATACGTTATACGTTATACGTTATACGTTATACGTTATACGTTATACGTTATACGTTATACGTTATACGTTATACGTTATACGTTATACGTTATACGTTATACGTTATACGTTATACGTTATACGTTATACGTTATACGTTATACGTTATACGTTATACGTTATACGTTATACGTTATACGTTATACGTTATACGTTGTACGTTAGACGTTATACGTTATACGTTATACGTTATACGTTATACGTTACACGTTATACGTTACACGATATACGTTATACGTTATACGTTATACGTTATACGTTATACGTTATACGTTATACGTTATACGTTATACGTTGCACACTATACGTTATACGGCATAAGTTCTAGGATATGCGTTATATATTATATGTTATACGTTATACGTTATACGTTATACGTTATACGTTATACGTTAGACGTTATACGTTATACGTTATACGTTCTACGTTCTACGTTATACGTTATACGTTATACGTTATACGTTATACGTTATACGTTATACGTTATACGTTATACGTTATACGTTATACGTTATACGTTATACGTTACACGTTATACGTTACACGATATACGTTATACGTTATACGTTATACGTTGCACACTATACGTTATACGGCATAAGTTCTAGGATATGCTTTATATATTATATGTTATACGTTATACGTTATACGTTATACGTTACACGGTATCCGTTATACGTTATACGTTATACGTTATGCGTTATACGTTATACGTTATACCATATACGTTATACGTTATACGTTATACGTTACACGTTATACGTTACACGGTATACGTTATACGTTATCCGTTACACGTTATACGTTAAACGTTATACGTTATACGTTATACGTTATACGTTATACGTTATACGTTATACGTTATACGTTAGACGTTATACGTTACTCGTTGTACGTTATACGTTATACGTTATACGTTATACGTTATACGTTATACGTTATACGTTATACGTTATACGTTATACGTTATACGTTATACGTTATACGTTATACGTTATACGTTATACGTCATACGTTATACGTATTACGTTATACGTTATACGTTATACGTTAAAAGTTATACGTTATACGTTATACGTTATACGTTATACACTATACGTTATACGTTATACGTTATACACTATACGTTATACGTTATACGTTATACACTATACGTTATACCGCATAAGTTCTAGGATATGCGTTATATATTATATGTTATACGTTATACGTTATACACTATACGTTATACCGCATAAGTTCTAGGATATGCGTTATATATTATATGTTATACGTTATACGTTATACGATATACGTTATACGTTATACATAATACGTTATACGTTATACGTTATACGTTATACGTTATACGTTATACGTTATACGTTATACGTTATACGTTATACGCTATACGTTATACGTTATTCAGCATAAGTTCTAGGATATGCGTTATACATTATATGTTATACGTTATACGTATACGTTATACGTTATACGTTATACGTTATACGTTATACGTTATACGTTATACGTTATACGTTATACGTTATACGGTATACGTTATACGTTATACGTTATACGTTGCACACTATACGTTATACGGCATAAGTTCTAGGATATGCGTTATACATTATATGTTATACGTTATACGTTATACGTTATACGTTATACGTTATACGTTAGACGTTATACGTTATACGTTATACGTTCTACGTTCTACGTTATACGTTATACGTTATACGTTATACGTTATACGTTATACGTTATACGTTATACGTTATACGTTATACGTTATACGTTATACGTTATACGTTATACGTTATACGTTACACGTTATACGTTACACGATATACGTTATACGTTATACGTTATACGTTGCACACTATACGTTATACGGCATAAGTTCTAGGATATGCTTTATATATTATATGTTATACGTTATACGTTATACGTTATACGTTACACGGTATACGTTATACGTTATCCGTTATACGTTATACGTTATACGTTATGCGTTATACGTTATACGTTATACCATATACGTTATACGTTATACGTTATACGTTACACGTTATACGTTACACGGTATACGTTATACGTTATCCGTTACACGTTATACGTTACACGTTATACGTTATACGTTATTCGTTATACGTTATACGTTATACGTTATACGTTATACGTTATACGTTATACGTTATACGTTATACGTTATACGTTATACGTTACACGGTATACGTTATACGTTATCCGTTATACGTTATACGTTATACGTTATACGTTATACGTTATACGTTATACGTTATACGTTATACGTTATACGTTATTCAGCATAAGTTCTAGGATATGCGTTATACATTATACGTTATACGTTATACGTTATACGTTATACGTTATACCTTATACGTTATACGTTATACGCTATACTTTATACGTTACACGTTATACGTTATGCGTTATACGTCACTCGTTGTACGTTATACGGTATACGATATACGATATACGTTACACGTTATCCTTTATACGTGATACGTTATACGTTATACGTTATGCGATATACGTTATACGCTATACGTTATACGTTATACGTTACACGTTATACGTTATACGTTATACGTTATACGTTATACGTTATACGTTATACGTTATACGTTATTCAGCATAAGTTCTAGGATATGCGTTATACATTATATGTTATACGTTATACGTATACGTTATACGTTATACGTTATACGTTATACGTTATACGTTATACGTTATACGTTATACGTTATACGGTATACGTTATACGTTATACGTTATACGTTGCACACTATACGTTATACGGCATAAGTTCTAGGATATGCGTTATACATTATATGTTATACGTTATACGTTATACGTTATACGTTATACGTTATACGTTAGACGTTATACGTTATACGTTATACGTTCTACGTTCTACGTTATACGTTATACGTTATACGTTATACGTTATACGTTATACGTTATACGTTATACGTTATACGTTATACGTTATACGTTATACGTTATACGTTATACGTTACACGTTATACGTTACACGATATACGTTATACGTTATACGTTATACGTTGCACACTATACGTTATACGGCATAAGTTCTAGGATATGCTTTATATATTATATGTTATACGTTATACGTTATACGTTATACGTTACACGGTATACGTTATACGTTATCCGTTATACGTTATACGTTATACGTTATGCGTTATACGTTATACGTTATACCATATACGTTATACGTTATACGTTATACGTTACACGTTATACGTTACACGGTATACGTTATACGTTATCCGTTACACGTTATACGTTACACGTTATACGTTATACGTTATTCGTTATACGTTATACGTTATACGTTATACGTTATACGTTATACGTTATACGTTATACGTTATACGTTATACGTTACACGGTATACGTTATACGTTATCCGTTATACGTTATACGTTATACGTTATACGTTATACGTTATACGTTATACGTTATACGTTATACGTTATACGTTATACGTTATACGTTACACGTTACACGTTATACGTTATACGTTATACGTTATACGTTATACGTTATACGTTATACGTTATACGTTATACGTCATACGTTATACGTATTACGTTATACGTTATACGTTATACGTTAAAAGTTATACGTTATACGTTATACGTTATACGTTATACACTATACGTTATACGTTATACGTTATACACTATACGTTATACGTTATACGTTATACACTATACGTTATACCGCATAAGTTCTAGGATATGCGTTATATATTATATGTTATACGTTATACGTTATACGATATACGTTATACGTCATACGTTATACGTTATACGTTATACGTTATACGTTATACGTTATACGTTATACGTTATACGTTATACGTTATACGTTATACGCTATACGTTATACGTTATTCAGCATAAGTTCTAGGATATGCGTTATACATTATATGTTATACGTTATACGTATACGTTATACGTTATACGTTATACGTTATACGTTAAAAGTTATACGTTATACGTTATACGTTATACGTTATACACTATACGTTATACGTTATACGTTATACACTATACGTTATACGTTATACGTTATACACTATACGTTATACCGCATAAGTTCTAGGATATGCGTTATATATTATATGTTATACGTTATACGTTATACGATATACGTTATACGTCATACGTTATACGTTATACGTTATACGTTATACGTTACACGTTATACGTTATACGTTATACGTTATACGTTATACGTTATACGTTATACGTCATACGTTATACGTATTACGTTATACGTTATACGTTATACGTTAAAAGTTATACGTTATACGTTATACGTTATACGTTATACACTATACGTTATACGTTATACGTTATACACTATACGTTATACGTTATACGTTATACACTATACGTTATACCGCATAAGTTCTAGGATATGCGTTATATATTATATGTTATACGTTATACGTTATACGATATACGTTATACGTTATACATAATACGTTATACGTTATACGTTATACGTTATACGTTATACGTTATACGTTATACGTTATACGTTATACGTTATACGCTATACGTTATACGTTATTCAGCATAAGTTCTAGGATATGCGTTATACATTATATGTTATACGTTATACGTATACGTTATACGTTATACGTTATACGTTATACGTTATACGTTATACGTTATACGTTATACGTTATACGGTATACGTTATACGTTATACGTTATACGTTGCACACTATACGTTATACGGCATAAGTTCTAGGATATGCGTTATACATTATATGTTATACGTTATACGTTATACGATATACGTTATACGTCATACGTTATACGTTATACGTTATACGTTATACGTTACACGTTATACGTTATACGTTATACGTTATACGTTATACGTTATACGTTATACGTCATACGTTATACGTATTACGTTATACGTTATACGTTATACGTTAAAAGTTATACGTTATACGTTATACGTTATACGTTATACACTATACGTTATACGTTATACGTTATACACTATACGTTATACGTTATACGTTATACACTATACGTTATACCGCATAAGTTCTAGGATATGCGTTATATATTATATGTTATACGTTATACGTTATACGATATACGTTATACGTTATACATAATACGTTATACGTTATACGTTATACGTTATACGTTATACGTTATACGTTATACGTTATACGTTATACGTTATACGCTATACGTTATACGTTATTCAGCATAAGTTCTAGGATATGCGTTATACATTATATGTTATACGTTATACGTATACGTTATACGTTATACGTTATACGTTATACGTTATACGTTATACGTTATACGTTATACGTTATACGGTATACGTTATACGTTATACGTTATACGTTGCACACTATACGTTATACGGCATAAGTTCTAGGATATGCGTTATACATTATATGTTATACGTTATACGTTATACGTTATACGTTATACGTTATACGTTAGACGTTATACGTTATACGTTATACGTTCTACGTTCTACGTTATACGTTATACGTTATACGTTATACGTTATACGTTATACGTTATACGTTATACGTTATACGTTATACGTTATACGTTATACGTTATACGTTATACGTTATACGTTACACGTTATACGTTACACGATATACGTTATACGTTATACGTTATACGTTGCACACTATACGTTATACGGCATAAGTTCTAGGATATGCTTTATATATTATATGTTATACGTTATACGTTATACGTTATACGTTACACGGTATACGTTATACGTTATCCGTTATACGTTATACGTTATACGTTATGCGTTATACGTTATACGTTATACCATATACGTTATACGTTATACGTTATACGTTACACGTTATACGTTACACGGTATACGTTATACGTTATCCGTTACACGTTATACGTTACACGTTATACGTTATACGTTATTTGTTATACGTTATACGTTATACGTTATACGTTATACGTTATACGTTATACGTTATACGTTATACGTTATACGTTACACGGTATACGTTATACGTTATCCGTTATACGTTATACGTTATACGTTATACGTTATACGTTATACGTTATACGTTATACGTTATACGTTATACGTTATACGTTATACGTTACACGTTACACGTTATACGTTATACGTTATACGTTATACGTTATACGTTATACGTTATACGTTATACGTTATACGTCATACGTTATACGTATTACGTTATACGTTATACGTTATACGTTAAAAGTTATACGTTATACGTTATACGTTATACGTTATACACTATACGTTATACGTTATACGTTATACACTATACGTTATACGTTATACGTTATACACTATACGTTATACCGCATAAGTTCTAGGATATGCGTTATATATTATATGTTATACGTTATACGTTATACGATATACGTTATACGTCATACGTTATACGTTATACGTTATACGTTATACGTTATACGTTATACGTTATACGTTATACGTTATACGTTATACGTTATACGCTATACGTTATACGTTATTCAGCATAAGTTCTAGGATATGCGTTATACATTATATGTTATACGTTATACGTATACGTTATACGTTATACGTTATACGTTATACGTTATACGTTATACGTTATACGTTATACGTTATACGTTATACGTTATACGTTGTACGTTAGACGTTATACGTTATACGTTATACGTTATACGTTATACGTTACACGTTATACGTTACACGATATACGTTATACGTTATACGTTATACGTTATACGTTATACGTTATACGTTATACGTTGCACACTATACGTTATACGGCATAAGTTCTAGGATATGCGTTATATATTATATGTTATACGTTATACGTTATACGTTATACGTTATACGTTATACGTTAGACGTTATACGTTATACGTTATACGTTCTACGTTACACGTTATACGTTATACGTTATACGTTATACGTTATACGTTATACGTTATACGTTATACGTTATACGTTATACGTTATACGTTATACGTTATACGTTATACGTTATACGTTATACGTTATAGGTTATACGTTATACGTTACACGTTATACGTTACACGGTATACGTTATACGTTATACGTTATACGTTATACGTTATACGTTATACGTTATACGTTATACGTTATACGTTATACGTTATACGTTATACGTTGTACGTTATACGTTGTACTTTATACGTTACACGTTATACGTTACACGATATACGTTATACGTTACACGTTATACGTTATACGTTATACGTTATACGTTATACGTTATTCAGCATAAGTTCTAGGATATGCGTTATACATTATATGTTATACGTTATACGTTATACGTTATACGTTATACGTTATACGTTATACGTTATACGTTATACGTTATACGTTATACGTTATACGTTATACGTTATACGTTATACGTTATACGTTATACGTTATACGTTATACGTTATACGTTATACGTTATACGTTATACGTTATACGTTATACGTTATACGTTATACGTTATACGTTATACGTTATACGTTATACGTTATACGTTATACGTTATACGTTATACGTTATACGTTGTACGTTAGACGTTATACGTTATACGTTATACGTTATACGTTATACGTTACACGTTATACGTTACACGATATACGTTATACGTTATACGTTATACGTTATACGTTATACGTTATACGTTATACGTTATACGTTATACGTTGCACACTATACGTTATACGGCATAAGTTCTAGGATATGCGTTATATATTATATGTTATACGTTATACGTTATACGTTATACGTTATACGTTATACGTTAGACGTTATACGTTATACGTTATACGTTCTACGTTCTACGTTATACGTTATACGTTATACGTTATACGTTATACGTTATACGTTATACGTTATACGTTATACGTTATACGTTATACGTTATACGTTATACGTTACACGTTATACGTTACACGATATACGTCATACGTTATACGTTATACGTTGCACACTATACGTTATACGGCATAAGTTCTAGGATATGCTTTATATATTATATGTTATACGTTATACGTTATACGTTATACGTTACACGGTATCCGTTATACGTTATACGTTATACGTTATGCGTTATACGTTATACGTTATACCATATACGTTATACGTTATACGTTATACGTTACACGTTATACGTTACACGGTATACGTTATACGTTATCCGTTACACGTTATACGTTAAACGTTATACGTTATACGTTATACGTTATACGTTATACGTTATACGTTATACGTTATACGTTAGACGTTATACGTTACTCGTTGTACGTTATACGTTATACGTTATACGTTATACGTTATACGTTATACGTTATACGTTATACGTTATACGTTATACGTTATACGTTATACGTTATACGTTATACGTTATACGTTATACGTCATACGTTATACGTATTACGTTATACGTTATACGTTATACGTTAAAAGTTATACGTTATACGTTATACGTTATACGTTATACACTATACGTTATACGTTATACGTTATACACTATACGTTATACGTTATACGTTATACACTATACGTTATACCGCATAAGTTCTAGGATATGCGTTATATATTATATGTTATACGTTATACGTTATACACTATACGTTATACCGCATAAGTTCTAGGATATGCGTTATATATTATATGTTATACGTTATACGTTATACGATATACGTTATACGTTATACATAATACGTTATACGTTATACGTTATACGTTATACGTTATACGTTATACGTTATACGTTATACGTTATACGTTATACGCTATACGTTATACGTTATTCAGCATAAGTTCTAGGATATGCGTTATACATTATATGTTATACGTTATACGTATACGTTATACGTTATACGTTATACGTTATACGTTATACGTTATACGTTATACGTTATACGTTATACGTTATACGGTATACGTTATACGTTATACGTTATACGTTGCACACTATACGTTATACGGCATAAGTTCTAGGATATGCGTTATACATTATATGTTATACGTTATACGTTATACGTTATACGTTATACGTTATACGTTAGACGTTATACGTTATACGTTATACGTTCTACGTTCTACGTTATACGTTATACGTTATACGTTATACGTTATACGTTATACGTTATACGTTATACGTTATACGTTATACGTTATACGTTATACGTTATACGTTATACGTTATACGTTACACGTTATACGTTACACGATATACGTTATACGTTATACGTTATACGTTGCACACTATACGTTATACGGCATAAGTTCTAGGATATGCTTTATATATTATATGTTATACGTTATACGTTATACGTTATACGTTACACGGTATACGTTATACGTTATCCGTTATACGTTATACGTTATACGTTATGCGTTATACGTTATACGTTATACCATATACGTTATACGTTATACGTTATACGTTACACGTTATACGTTACACGGTATACGTTATACGTTATCCGTTACACGTTATACGTTACACGTTATACGTTATACGTTATTCGTTATACGTTATACGTTATACGTTATACGTTATACGTTATACGTTATACGTTATACGTTATACGTTATACGTTATACGTTACACGGTATACGTTATACGTTATCCGTTATACGTTATACGTTATACGTTATACGTTATACGTTATACGTTATACGTTATACGTTATACGTTATACGTTATTCAGCATAAGTTCTAGGATATGCGTTATACATTATACGTTATACGTTATACGTTATACGTTATACGTTATACCTTATACGTTATACGTTATACGCTATACTTTATACGTTACACGTTATACGTTATGCGTTATACGTCACTCGTTGTACGTTATACGGTATACGATATACGATATACGTTACACGTTATCCTTTATACGTGATACGTTATACGTTATACGTTATGCGATATACGTTATACGCTATACGTTATACGTTATACGTTACACGTTATACGTTATACGTTATACGTTATACGTTATACGTTATACGTTATACGTTATACGTTATTCAGCATAAGTTCTAGGATATGCGTTATACATTATATGTTATACGTTATACGTATACGTTATACGTTATACGTTATACGTTATACGTTATACGTTATACGTTATACGTTATACGTTATACGGTATACGTTATACGTTATACGTTATACGTTGCACACTATACGTTATACGGCATAAGTTCTAGGATATGCGTTATACATTATATGTTATACGTTATACGTTATACGTTATACGTTATACGTTATACGTTAGACGTTATACGTTATACGTTATACGTTCTACGTTCTACGTTATACGTTATACGTTATACGTTATACGTTATACGTTATACGTTATACGTTATACGTTATACGTTATACGTTATACGTTATACGTTATACGTTATACGTTACACGTTATACGTTACACGATATACGTTATACGTTATACGTTATACGTTGCACACTATACGTTATACGGCATAAGTTCTAGGATATGCTTTATATATTATATGTTATACGTTATACGTTATACGTTATACGTTACACGGTATACGTTATACGTTATCCGTTATACGTTATACGTTATACGTTATGCGTTATACGTTATACGTTATACCATATACGTTATACGTTATACGTTATACGTTACACGTTATACGTTACACGGTATACGTTATACGTTATCCGTTACACGTTATACGTTACACGTTATACGTTATACGTTATTCGTTATACGTTATACGTTATACGTTATACGTTATACGTTATACGTTATACGTTATACGTTATACGTTATACGTTACACGGTATACGTTATACGTTATCCGTTATACGTTATACGTTATACGTTATACGTTATACGTTATACGTTATACGTTATACGTTATACGTTATACGTTATACGTTATACGTTACACGTTACACGTTATACGTTATACGTTATACGTTATACGTTATACGTTATACGTTATACGTTATACGTTATACGTCATACGTTATACGTATTACGTTATACGTTATACGTTATACGTTAAAAGTTATACGTTATACGTTATACGTTATACGTTATACACTATACGTTATACGTTATACGTTATACACTATACGTTATACGTTATACGTTATACACTATACGTTATACCGCATAAGTTCTAGGATATGCGTTATATATTATATGTTATACGTTATACGTTATACGATATACGTTATACGTCATACGTTATACGTTATACGTTATACGTTATACGTTATACGTTATACGTTATACGTTATACGTTATACGTTATACGTTATACGCTATACGTTATACGTTATTCAGCATAAGTTCTAGGATATGCGTTATACATTATATGTTATACGTTATACGTATACGTTATACGTTATACGTTATACGTTATACGTTAAAAGTTATACGTTATACGTTATACGTTATACGTTATACACTATACGTTATACGTTATACGTTATACACTATACGTTATACGTTATACGTTATACACTATACGTTATACCGCATAAGTTCTAGGATATGCGTTATATATTATATGTTATACGTTATACGTTATACGATATACGTTATACGTCATACGTTATACGTTATACGTTATACGTTATACGTTACACGTTATACGTTATACGTTATACGTTATACGTTATACGTTATACGTTATACGTCATACGTTATACGTATTACGTTATACGTTATACGTTATACGTTAAAAGTTATACGTTATACGTTATACGTTATACGTTATACACTATACGTTATACGTTATACGTTATACACTATACGTTATACGTTATACGTTATACACTATACGTTATACCGCATAAGTTCTAGGATATGCGTTATATATTATATGTTATACGTTATACGTTATACGATATACGTTATACGTTATACATAATACGTTATACGTTATACGTTATACGTTATACGTTATACGTTATACGTTATACGTTATACGTTATACGTTATACGCTATACGTTATACGTTATTCAGCATAAGTTCTAGGATATGCGTTATACATTATATGTTATACGTTATACGTATACGTTATACGTTATACGTTATACGTTATACGTTATACGTTATACGTTATACGTTATACGTTATACGGTATACGTTATACGTTATACGTTATACGTTGCACACTATACGTTATACGGCATAAGTTCTAGGATATGCGTTATACATTATATGTTATACGTTATACGTTATACGTTATACGTTATACGTTATACGTTAGACGTTATACGTTATACGTTATACGTTCTACGTTCTACGTTATACGTTATACGTTATACGTTATACGTTATACGTTATACGTTATACGTTATACGTTATACGTTATACGTTATACGTTATACGTTATACGTTATACGTTATACGTTATACGTTATACGTTACACGATATACGTTATACGTTATACGTTATACGTTGCACACTATACGTTATACGGCATAAGTTCTAGGATATGCTTTATATATTATATGTTATACGTTATACGTTATACGTTATACGTTACACGGTATACGTTATACGTTATCCGTTATACGTTATACGTTATACGTTATGCGTTATACGTTATACGTTATACCATATACGTTATACGTTATACGTTATACGTTACACGTTATACGTTACACGGTATACGTTATACGTTATCCGTTACACGTTATACGTTACACGTTATACGTTATACGTTATTCGTTATACGTTATACGTTATACGTTATACGTTATACGTTATACGTTATACGTTATACGTTATACGTTATACGTTACACGGTATACGTTATACGTTATCCGTTATACGTTATACGTTATACGTTATACGTTATACGTTATACGTTATACGTTATACGTTATACGTTATACGTTATACGTTATACGTTACACGTTACACGTTATACGTTATACGTTATACGTTATACGTTATACGTTATACGTTATACGTTATACGTTATACGTTATACGTCATACGTTATACGTATTACGTTATACGTTATACGTTATACGTTAAAAGTTATACGTTATACGTTATACGTTATACGTTATACACTATACGTTATACGTTATACGTTATACATTATACGTTATACGTTATACGTTATACACTATACGTTATACCGCATAAGTTCTAGGATATGCGTTATATATTATATGTTATACGTTATACGTTATACGATATACGTTATACGTCATACGTTATACGTTATACGTTATACGTTATACGTTATACGTTATACGTTATACGTTATACGTTATACGTTATACGTTATACGCTATACGTTATACGTTATTCAGCATAAGTTCTAGGATATGCGTTATACATTATATGTTATACGTTATACGTATACGTTATACGTTATACGTTATACGTTATACGTTATACGTTATACGTTATACGTTATACGTTATACGTTATACGTTATACGTTGTACGTTAGACGTTATACGTTATACGTTATACGTTATACGTTATACGTTACACGTTATACGTTACACGATATACGTTATACGTTATACGTTATACGTTATACGTTATACGTTATACGTTATACGTTGCACACTATACGTTATACGGCATAAGTTCTAGGATATGCGTTATATATTATATGTTATACGTTATACGTTATACGTTATACGTTATACGTTATACGTTAGACGTTATACGTTATACGTTATACGTTCTACGTTACACGTTATACGTTATACGTTATACGTTATACGTTATACGTTATACGTTATACGTTATACGTTATACGTTATACGTTATACGTTATACGTTATACGTTATACGTTATACGTTATACGTTATAGGTTATACGTTATACGTTACACGTTATACGTTACACGGTATACGTTATACGTTATACGTTATACGTTATACGTTATACGTTATACGTTATACGTTATACGTTATACGTTATACGTTATACGTTGTACGTTATACGTTGTACTTTATACGTTACACGTTATACGTTACACGATATACGTTATACGTTACACGTTATACGTTATACGTTATACGTTATACGTTATACGTTATTCAGCATAAGTTCTAGGATATGCGTTATACATTATATGTTATACGTTATACGTTATACGTTATACGTTATACGTTATACGTTATACGTTATACGTTATACGTTATACGTTATACGTTATACGTTATACGTTATACGTTATACGTTATACGTTATACGTTATACGTTATACGTTATACGTTATACGTTATACGTTATACGTTATACGTTATACGTTATACGTTATACGTTATACGTTATACGTTATACGTTATACGTTATACGTTATACGTTATACGTTATACGTTATACGTTGTACGTTAGACGTTATACGTTATACGTTATACGTTATACGTTATACGTTACACGTTATACGTTACACGATATACGTTATACGTTATACGTTATACGTTATACGTTATACGTTATACGTTATACGTTATACGTTATACGTTGCACACTATACGTTATACGGCATAAGTTCTAGGATATGCGTTATATATTATATGTTATACGTTATACGTTATACGTTATACGTTATACGTTATACGTTAGACGTTATACGTTATACGTTATACGTTCTACGTTCTACGTTATACGTTATACGTTATACGTTATACGTTATACGTTATACGTTATACGTTATACGTTATACGTTATACGTTATACGTTATACGTTATACGTTATACGTTATACGTTACACGTTATACGTTACACGATATACGTTATACGTTATACGTTATACGTTGCACACTATACGTTATACGGCATAAGTTCTAGGATATGCTTTATATATTATATGTTATACGTTATACGTTATACGTTATACGTTACACGGTATCCGTTATACGTTATACGTTATACGTTATGCGTTATACGTTATACGTTATACCATATACGTTATACGTTATACGTTATACGTTACACGTTATACGTTACACGGTATACGTTATACGTTATCCGTTACACGTTATACGTTAAACGTTATACGTTATACGTTATTCGTTATACGTTATACGTTATACGTTATACGTTGTACGTTATACGTTGTACGTTATACGTTACACGTTATACGTTACACGATATACGTTATACGTTACACGTTATACGTTATACGTTATACGTTATACGTTATACGTTATACGTTATACGTTATACGTTATACGTTATACGTTAGACGTTATACGTTACTCGTTGTACGTTATACGTTATACGTTATACGTTATACGTTATACGTTATACGTTATACGTTATACGTTATACGTTATACGTTATACGTTATACGTTATACGTTATACGTTATACGTTATACGTTATACGTATTACGTTATACGTTATACGTTATACGTTATACGTTATACGTTATACGTTATACGTTATACGTTATACGTTATACGTTATACGTTATACGTTATACGTTATACGTTATACGTTATACGTTATACGTTATACGTTATACGTTGTACGTTAGACGTTATACGTTACTCATTGTACGTTATACGTTATACGTTATACGTTATACGTTATACGTTATACGTTATACGTTATACGTTATACGTTATACGTTATACGTTATACGTTATACGTTATACGTTATACGTTATACGTTATACGTTATACGTTATACGTTATACGTTATACGTTATACGTCATACGTTATAGGTTATACGTTATACGTTACACGTTATACGTTACACGGTATACGTTATACGTTATACGTTATACGTTATACGTTATACGTTATACGTTATACGTTATACGTTATACGTTATACGTTATACGTTATACGTTCTACGTTATACGTTGTACGTTATACGTTGTACGTTATACGTTACACGTTATACGTTACACGATATACGTTATACGTTACACGTTATACGTTATACGTTATACGTTATACGTTATACGTTATTCAGCATAAGTTCTAGGATATGCGTTATACATTATATGTTATACGTTATACGTTATACGTTATACGTTATACGTTTTACGTTATACGTTATACGTTATACGTTATACGTTATACGTTATACGTTATACGTTATACGTTATACGTTATACGTTGTACGTTAGACGTTATACGTTATACGTTATACGTTATACGTTATACGTTACACGTTATACGTTACACGATATACGTTATACGTTATACGTTATACGTTATACGTTATACGTTATACGTTATACGTTAGACGTTATACGTTACTCGTTGTACGTTATACGTTATACGTTATACGTTATACGTTATACGTTATTCGTTATACGTTATACGTTATACGTTATACGTTATACGTTATACGTTATACGTTATACGTTATACGTTGTACGTTATACGTTGTACGTTATACGTTACACGTTATACGTTACACGATATACGTTATACGTTACACGTTATACGTTATACGTTATACGTTATACGTTATACGTTATACGTTATACGTTATACGTTATACGTTATACGTTAGACGTTATACGTTACTCGTTGTACGTTATACGTTATACGTTATACGTTATACGTTATACGTTATACGTTATACGTTATATGTTATACGTTGTACGTTAGACGTTATACGTTACTCATTGTACGTTATACGTTATACGTTATACGTTATACGTTATACGTTATACGTTATACGTTATACGTTATACGTTATACGTTATACGTT
Organism: Ptiloglossa arizonensis; assembly: GCF_051014685.1. Classification (NCBI taxonomy): domain Eukaryota; kingdom Metazoa; phylum Arthropoda; class Insecta; order Hymenoptera; family Colletidae; genus Ptiloglossa; species Ptiloglossa arizonensis. Next base: position 137,497 of record NW_027479052.1, on the reverse strand, counting down.
ATACGTTATACGTTATACGTTATACGTTATACGTTATACGTTATACGTTATACGTTATACGTTATACGTTATACGTTATACGTTATACGTTATACGTTATACGTTATACGTTATACGTTATACGTTATACGTTCTACGTTATACGTTGTACGTTATACGTTGTACGTTATACGTTACACGTTATACGTTACACGATATACGTTATACGTTACACGTTATACGTTATACGTTATACGTTATACGTTATACGTTATTCAGCATAAGTTCTAGGATATGCGTTATACATTATATGTTATACGTTATACGTTATACGTTATACGTTATACGTTTTACGTTATACGTTATACGTTATACGTTATACGTTATACGTTATACGTTATACGTTATACGTTATACGTTATACGTTGTACGTTAGACGTTATACGTTATACGTTATACGTTATACGTTATACGTTACACGTTATACGTTACACGATATACGTTATACGTTATACGTTATACGTTATACGTTATACGTTATACGTTATACGTTGCACACTATACGTTATACGGCATAAGTTCTAGGATATGCGTTATATATTATATGTTATACGTTATACGTTATACGTTATACGTTATACGTTATACGTTAGACGTTATACGTTATACGTTATACGTTCTACGTTCTACGTTATACGTTATACGTTATACGTTATACGTTATACGTTATACGTTATACGTTATACGTTATACGTTATACGTTATACGTTATACGTTATACGTTATACGTTATACGTTATACGTTAGACGTTATACGTTATACGTTATACGTTCTACGTTCTACGTTCTACGTTATACGTTATACGTTATACGTATTACGTTATACGTTATACGTTATACGTTAAAAGTTATACGTTATACGTTATACGTTATACGTTATACACTATACGTTATACGTTATACGTTATACACTATACGTTATACGTTATACGTTATACACTATACGTTATACCGCATAAGTTCTAGGATTTGCGTTATATATTATATGTTATACGTTATACGTTATACGATATACGTTATACGTCATACGTTATACGTTATACGTTATACGTTATACGTTATACGTTATACGTTATACGTTATACGTTATACGTTATACGTTATACGTTATACGTTATACGTTATACGTTATACGTTATACGTTATACGTTATACGTTGTACGTTAGACGTTATACGTTGTACGTTATACGTTATACGTTATACGTTACACGTTATACGTTACACGATATACGTTATACGTTATACGTTATACGTTATACGTTATACGTTATACGTTATACGTTATACGTTGCACACTATACGTTATACGGCATAAGTTCTAGGATATGCGTTATATATTATATGTTATACGTTATACGTTATACGTTATACGTTATACGTTATACGTTAGACGTTATACGTTATACGTTATACGTTCTACGTTCTACGTTATACGTTATACGTTATACGTTATACGTTATACGTTATACGTTATACGTTATACGTTATACGTTATACGTTATACGTTATACGTTATACGTTATACGTTATACGTTACACGTTATACGTTACACGATATACGTTATACGTTATACGTTATACGTTGCACACTATACGTTATACGGCATAAGTTCTAGGATATGCTTTATATATTATATGTTATACGTTATACGTTATACGTTATACGTTATACGTTATACGTTATACATTATACGTATTACGTTATACGTTATACGTTATACGTTATACTTTATACGTTATACGTTATACGTTATACGTTATACGTTATACGTTATACGTTATACGTTATACGTTATACGTTATACGTTATACGTTATACGTTATACGTTATTCTTTATACGTTATACGTTATACGTTATACGTTACACGTTATACGTTACACGATATACGTTATACGTTACACGTTATACGTTATACGTTATACGTTATACGTTATACGTTATACGTTATACGTTATACGTTATACGTTATACGTTATACGTTATACGTTATACGTTATACGTTATACGTTATACGTTATACGTTATACGTTATACGTTATACGTTATACGTTATACGTTATACGTTACACGTTATACGTTACACGTTCTACGTTACACGATATACGTTATACGTTATACGTTGTACGTTATACGTTATACGTTATACGTTATACGTTGCACACTATACGTTATACGGCATAAGTTCTAGGATATGCGTTATATATTATATGTTATACGTTATACGTTATACGTTATACGTTATACGTTATACGTTATACGTTATACGTTATACGTTATACGTTATACGTTATACGTTATACGTTATACGTTATACGTTATACGTTATACGGTATACGTTACACGTTATACGTTACACGATATACGTTATACGTTACACGTTATACGTTATACGTTATACGTTATACGTTATACGTTATTCAGCATAAGTTCTAGGATATGCGTTATACATTATATGTTATACGTTATACGTTATACGTTATACGTTATACGTTATACGTAATACGTTATACGTTATACGTTATACGTTATACGTTATACGTTATACGTTATACGTTATACGTTGTACGTTATACGTTGTACGTTATACGTTCTACGTTCTACGTTATACGTTATACGTTATACGTTATACGTTATACGTTACACGTTATACGTTATACGTTATACGTTATACGTTATACGTTATACGTTATACGTTATACGTTGTACGTTATACGTTATACGTTATACGTTATACGTTATACGTTATACGTTATACGTTATACGTTATACGTTACACGTTATACGTTACACGATATACGTTATACGTTATACGTTATACGTTATACGTTATACGTTATACGTTATACGTTATACGTTGCACACTATACGTTATACGGCATAAGTTCTAGGATATGCGTTATATATTATATGTTATACGTTATACGTTATACGTTATACGTTATACGTTATACGTTATACGTTATACGTTATACGTTATACGTTATACGTTATACGTTATACGTTATACGTTATACGTTATACGTTATACGTTATACGTTATACGTTATAGGTTATACGTTATACGTTCCACGTTATACGTTACACGGTATACGTTATACGTTATACGTTATACGTTATACGTTATACGTTATACGTTATACGTTATACGTTATACGTTATACGTTATACGTTATACGTTATACGTTATACGTTATACGTTATACGTTACACGTTATACGTTATACGTTATACGTTATACGTTATACGTTATACGTTATACGTTATACGTTATACGTTATACGTTATACGTTATACGTTATACGTTATACGTTATACGGTATACGTTACACGTTATACGTTACACGATATACGTTATACGTTACACGTTATACGTTATACGTTATACGTTATACGTTATACGTTATTCAGCATAAGTTCTAGGATATGCGTTATACATTATATGTTATACGTTATACGTTATACGTTATACGTTATACGTTATACGTTATACGTAATACGTTATACGTTATACGTTATACGTTATACGTTATACGTTATACGTTATACGTTATACGTTATACGTTATACGTTATACGTTATACGTTATACGTTATACGTTATACGTTATACGTTATACGTTATACGTTATACGTTATACGTTATACGTTATACGTTATACGTTATACGTTATACGTTATACGTTATACGTTATACGTTATACGTTATACGTTACACGTTATACGTTACACGTTCTACGTTACACGATATACGTTATACGTTATACGTTATACGTTATACGTTATACGTTATACGTTATACGTTGCACACTATACGTTATACGGCATAAGTTCTAGGATATGCGTTATATATTATATGTTATACGTTATACGTTATACGTTATACGTTATACGTTATACGTTATACGTTATACGTTATACGTTATACGTTATACGTTATACGTTATACGTTATACGTTATACGTTATACGTTATACGGTATACGTTACACGTTATACGTTACACGATATACGTTATACGTTACACGTTATACGTTATACGTTATACGTTATACGTTATACGTTATTCAGCATAAGTTCTAGGATATGCGTTATACATTATATGTTATACGTTATACGTTATACGTTATACGTTATACGTTATACGTTATACGTAATACGTTATACGTTATACGTTATACGTTATACGTTATACGTTATACGTTATACGTTATACGTTGTACGTTATACGTTGTACGTTATACGTTCTACGTTCTACGTTATACGTTATACGTTATACGTTATACGTTATACGTTATACGTTATACGTTATACGTTATACGTTATACGTTATACGTTATACGTTATACGTTATACGTTGTACGTTATACGTTGTACGTTATACGTTATACGTTATACGTTATACGTTATACGTTATACGTTATACGTTATACGTTATACGTTACACGTTATACGTTACACGATATACGTTATACGTTATACGTTATACGTTATACGTTATACGTTATACGTTATACGTTGCACACTATACGTTATACGGCATAAGTTCTAGGATATGCGTTATATATTATATGTTATACGTTATACGTTATACGTTATACGTTATACGTTATACGTTAGACGTTATACGTTATACGTTATACGTTCTACGTTCTACGTTATACGTTATACGTTATACGTTATACGTTATACGTTATACGTTATACGTTATACGTTATAGGTTATACGTTATACGTTATACGTTATACGTTACACGTTATACGTTACAAGATATACGTTATACGTTATACGTTATACGTTATACGTTATACGTTATACGTTATACGTTATACGTTATACGTTATACGTTATACGTTATACGTTATACGTTATACGTTGCACACTATACGTTATACGGCATAAGTTCTAGGATATGCGTTATATATTATATGTTATACGTTATACGTTATACGTTATACGTTATACGTTATACGTTAGACGTTATACGTTATACGTTATACGTTATACGTTATACGTTATACGTTATACGTTATACGTTATACGTTATACGTTATACGTTATACGTTGCACACTATACGTTATACGGCATAAGTTCTAGGATATGCGTTATATATTATATGTTATACGTTATACGTTATACGTTATACGTTGCACACTATACGTTATACGGCATAAGTTCTAGGATATGCGTTATATATTATACGTCATACGTTATACGTATTACGTTATACGTTATACGTTATACGTTAAAAGTTATACGTTATACGTTATACGTTATACGTTATACGTTATACACTATACGTTATACGTTATACGTTATACACTATACGTTATACGTTATACGTTATACACTATACGTTATACCGCATAAGTTCTAGGATATGCGTTATATATTATATGTTATACGTTATACGTTATACGATATACGTTATACGTCATACGTTATACGTTATACGTTATACGTTATACGTTATACGTTATACGTTATACGTTATACGTTATACGTTATACGTTATACGCTATACGTTATACGTTATTCAGCATAAGTTCTAGGATATGCGTTATACATTATATGTTATACGTTATACGTATACGTTATACGTTATACGTTATACGTTATACGTTATACGTTATACGTTATACGTTATACGTTATACGTTATACGTTATACGTTATACGTTATACGTTATACGTTGCACACTATACGTTATACGGCATAAGTTCTAGGATATGCGTTATATATTATATGTTATACGTTATACGTTATACGTTATACGTTATACGTTATACGTTATACGTTAGACGTTATACGTTATACGTTATACGTTCTACGTTCTACGTTATACGTTATACGTTATACGTTATACGTTATACGTTATACGTTATACGTTATACGTTATACGTTATACGTTATACGTTATACGTTTTACGTTATACGTTATACGTTATACGTTACACGTTATACGTTACACGATATACGTTATACGTTATACGTTATACGTTGCACACTATACGTTATACGGCATAAGTTCTAGGATATGCTTTATATATTATATGTTATACGTTATACGTTATACGTTATACGTTACACGGTATACGTTATACGTTATCCGTTATACGTTATACGTTATACGTTATGCGTTATACGTTATACGTTATACCATATACGTTATACGTTATACGTTATACGTTACACGTTATACGTTACACGGTATACGTTATACGTTATCCGTTACACGTTATACGTTACACGTTATACGTTATACGTTATTCGTTATACGTTATACGTTATACGTTATACGTTATACGTTATACGTTATACGTTATACGTTATACGTTACACGGTATACGTTATACGTTATCCGTTATACGTTATACGTTATACGTTATACGTTATACGTTATACGTTATACGTTATACGTTATACGTTATACGTTATACGTTATACGTTATACGTTATACGTTACACGTTACACGTTATACGTTATACGTTATACGTTATACGTTATACGTTATACGTTATACGTTATACGTCATACGTTATACGTATTACGTTATACGTTATACGTTATAAGTTATACGTTAAAAGTTATACGTTATACGTTATACGTTATACGTTATACACTATACGTTATACGTTATACGTTATACACTATACGTTATACGTTATACGTTATACACTATACGTTATACCGCATAAGTTCTAGGATATGCGTTATATATTATATGTTATACGTTATACGTTATACGATATACGTTATACGTCATACGTTATACGTTATACGTTATACGTTATACGTTATACGTTATACGTTATACGTTATACGTTATACGTTATACGTTATACGTTATACGTTATACGTTATACGTTATACGTTATACGTTATACGTTATATGTTATACGTTGTACGTTATACGTTGTACGTTATACGTTACACGTTATACGTTACACGATATACGTTATACGTTACACGTTATACGTTATACGTTATTCTTTATACGTTATACGTTATAGGTTATACGTTATACGTTATACGTTATACGTTATACGTTATACGTTATACGTTATACGTTATACGTTATACGTTATACGTTATACGTTATACGTTACACGTTATACGTTACACGTTCTACGTTACACGATATACGTTATACGTTATACGTTGTACGTTATACGTTATACGTTATACGTTATACGTTGCACACTATACGTTATACGGCATAAGTTCTAGGATATGCGTTATATATTATATGTTATACGTTATACGTTATACGTTATACGTTATACGTTATACGTTATACGTTATACGTTATACGTTATACGTTATACGTTATACGTTATACGTTATACGTTATACGTTATACGTTATACGTTATACGGTATACGTTACACGTTATACGTTACACGATATACGTTATACGTTACACGTTATACGTTATACGTTATACGTTATACGTTATACGTTATACGTTATACGTTATACGTTATACGTTATACGTTATACGTTGCACACTATACGTTATACGGCATAAGTTCTAGGATATGCGTTATATATTATATGTTATACGTTATACGTTATACGTTATACGTTATACGTTATACGTGAGACGTTATACGTTATACGTTATACGTTATACGTTGTACGTTAGACGTTATACGTTACTCGTTGTACGTTATACGTTATACGTTATACGTTATACGTTATACGTTATATGTTATACGTTATACATTATACGTATTACGTTATACGTTATACGTTATACGTTATACTTTATACGTTATACGTTATACGTTATACGTTATACGTTATACGTTATACGTTATACGTTATACGTTATACGTTATACGTTATACGTTATACGTTATACGTTATTCTTTATACGTTATACGTTATACGTTATACGTTACACGTTATACGTTACACGATATACGTTATACGTTACACGTTATACGTTATACGTTATACGTTATACGTTATACGTTATACGTTATACGTTATACGTTATACGTTATACGTTATACGTTATACGTTATACGTTATACGTTATACGTTATACGTTATACGTTATACGTTATACGTTATACGTTATACGTTATACGTTATACGTTACACGTTATACGTTACACGTTCTACGTTACACGATATACGTTATACGTTATACGTTGTACGTTATACGTTATACGTTATACGTTATACGTTGCACACTATACGTTATACGGCATAAGTTCTAGGATATGCGTTATATATTATATGTTATACGTTATACGTTATACGTTATACGTTATACGTTATACGTTATACGTTATACGTTATACGTTATACGTTATACGTTATACGTTATACGTTATACGTTATACGTTATACGTTATACGGTATACGTTACACGTTATACGTTACACGATATACGTTATACGTTACACGTTATACGTTATACGTTATACGTTATACGTTATACGTTATTCAGCATAAGTTCTAGGATATGCGTTATACATTATATGTTATACGTTATACGTTATACGTTATACGTTATACGTTATACGTAATACGTTATACGTTATACGTTATACGTTATACGTTATACGTTATACGTTATACGTTATACGTTGTACGTTATACGTTGTACGTTATACGTTCTACGTTCTACGTTATACGTTATACGTTATACGTTATACGTTATACGTTACACGTTATACGTTATACGTTATACGTTATACGTTATACGTTATACGTTATACGTTATACGTTGTACGTTATACGTTATACGTTATACGTTATACGTTATACGTTATACGTTATACGTTATACGTTATACGTTACACGTTATACGTTACACGATATACGTTATACGTTATACGTTATACGTTATACGTTATACGTTATACGTTATACGTTATACGTTGCACACTATACGTTATACGGCATAAGTTCTAGGATATGCGTTATATATTATATGTTATACGTTATACGTTATACGTTATACGTTATACGTTATACGTTATACGTTATACGTTATACGTTATACGTTATACGTTATACGTTATACGTTATACGTTATACGTTATACGTTATACGTTATACGTTATAGGTTATACGTTATACGTTCCACGTTATACGTTACACGGTATACGTTATACGTTATACGTTATACGTTATACGTTATACGTTATACGTTATACGTTATACGTTATACGTTATACGTTATACGTTATACGTTATACGTTGTACGTTATACGTTGTACGTTATACGTTACACGTTATACGTTACACGATATACGTTATACGTTACACGTTATACGTTATACGTTATACGTTATACGTTATACGTTATTCAGCATAAGTTCTAGGATATGCGTTATACATTATATGTTATACGTTATACGTTATACGTTATACGTTATACGTTATACGTTATACGTTATACGTTATACGTTATACGTTACACGTTATACGTTATACGTTATACGTTATACGTTATACGTTATACGTTATACGTTATACATTATACGTATTACGTTATACGTTATACGTTATACGTTATACTTTATACGTTATACGTTATACGTTATACGTTATACGTTATACGTTATACGTTATACGTTATACGTTATACGTTATACGTTATACGTTATACGTTATACGTTATTCTTTATACGTTATACGTTATACGTTATACGTTACACGTTATACGTTACACGATATACGTTATACGTTACACGTTATACGTTATACGTTATACGTTATACCTTATACGTTATACGTTATACGTTATACGTTATACGTTATACGTTATACGTTATACGTTATACGTTATACGTTATACGTTATACGTTATACGTTATACGTTATACGTTATACGTTACACGTTATACGTTACACGTTCTACGTTACACGATATACGTTATACGTTATACGTTATACGTTATACGTTATACGTTATACGTTATACGTTGCACACTATACGTTATACGGCATAAGTTCTAGGATATGCGTTATATATTATATGTTATACGTTATACGTTATACGTTATACGTTATACGTTATACGTTATACGTTATACGTTATACGTTATACGTTATACGTTATACGTTATACGTTATACGTTATACGTTATACGTTATACGTTATACGTTATACGGTATACGTTACACGTTATACGTTACACCATATACGTTATACGTTACACGTTATACGTTATACGTTATACGTTATACGTTATACGTTATTCAGCATAAGTTCTAGGATATGCGTTATACATTATATGTTATACGTTATACGTTATACGTTATACGTTATACGTTATACGTAATACGTTATACGTTATACGTTATACGTTATACGTTATACGTTATACGTTATACGTTATACGTTGTACGTTATACGTTGTACGTTATACGTTCTACGTTCTACGTTATACGTTATACGTTATACGTTATACGTTATACGTTATACGTTATACGTTATACGTTATACGTTATACGTTATACGTTATACGTTATACGTTATACGTTGTACGTTATACGTTATACGTTATACGTTATACGTTATACGTTATACGTTATACGTTATACGTTATACGTTACACGTTATACGTTACACGATATACGTTATACGTTATACGTTATACGTCATACGTTATACGTTATACGTTATACGTTGCACACTATACGTTATACGGCATAAGTTCTAGGATATGCGTTATATATTATATGTTATACGTTATACGTTATACGTTATACGTTATACGTTATACGTTATACGTTATACGTTAGACGTTATACGTTATACGTTATACGTTCTACGTTCTACGTTATACGTTATACGTTATACGTTATACGTTATACGTTATACGTTATACGTTATACGTTATAGGTTATACGTTATACGTTATACGTTATACGTTACACGTTATACGTTACAAGATATACGTTATACGTTATACGTTATACGTTATACGTTATACGTTATACGTTATACGTTATACGTTATACGTTATACGTTATACGTTATACGTTATACGTTGCACACTATACGTTATACGGCATAAGTTCTAGGATATGCGTTATATATTATATGTTATACGTTATACGTTATACGTTATACGTTATACGTTATACGTTAGACGTTATACGTTATACGTTATACGTTATACGTTATACGTTATACGTTATACGTTATACGTTATACGTTATACGTTATACGTTATACGTTATACGTTGCACACTATACGTTATACGGCATAAGTTCTAGGATATGCGTTATATATTATATGTTATACGTTATACGTTATACGTTATACGTTGCACACTATACGTTATACGGCATAAGTTCTAGGATATGCGTTATATATTATACGTCATACGTTATACGTATTACGTTATACGTTATACGTTATACGTTAAAAGTTATACGTTATACGTTATACGTTATACGTTATACGTTATACACTATACGTTATACGTTATACGTTATACACTATACGTTATACGTTATACGTTATACACTATACGTTATACCGCATAAGTTCTAGGATATGCGTTATATATTATATGTTATACGTTATACGTTATACGATATACGTTATACGTCATACGTTATACGTTATACGTTATACGTTATACGTTATACGTTATACGTTATACGTTATACGTTATACGTTATACGTTATACGCTATACGTTATACGTTATTCAGCATAAGTTCTAGGATATGCGTTATACATTATATGTTATACGTTATACGTATACGTTATACGTTATACGTTATACGTTATACGTTATACGTTATACGTTATACGTTATACGTTATACGTTATACGTTATACGTTATACGTTATACGTTATACGTTATACGTTATACGTTATACGTTGTACGTTATACGTTATACGTTATACGTTATACGTTATACGTTATACGTTACACGTTATACGTTACACGATATACGTTATACGTTATACGTTATACGTTATACGTTATACGTTATACGTTATACGTTATACGTTATACGTTATACGTTGCACACTATACGTTATACGGCATAAGTTCTAGGATATGCGTTATATATTATATGTTATACGTTATACGTTATACGTTATACGTTATACGTTATACGTTAGACGTTATACGTTATACGTTATACGTTCTACGTTCTACGTTATACGTTATACGTTATACGTTATACGTTATACGTTATACGTTATACGTTATACGTTATACGTTATACGTTATACGTTATACGTTTTACGTTATACGTTATACGTTATACGTTACACGTTATACGTTACACGATATACGTTATACGTTATACGTTATACGTTGCACACTATACGTTATACGGCATAAGTTCTAGGATATGCTTTATATATTATATGTTATACGTTATACGTTATACGTTATACGTTACACGGTATACGTTATACGTTATCCGTTATACGTTATACTTTATACGTTATGCGTTATACGTTATACGTTATACCATATACGTTATACGTTATACGTTATACGTTACACGTTATACGTTACACGGTATACGTTATACGTTATCCGTTACACGTTATACGTTACACGTTATACGTTATACGTTATTCGTTATACGTTATACGTTATACGTTATACGTTATACGTTATACGTTATACGTTATACGTTATACGTTACACGGTATACGTTATACGTTATCCGTTATACGTTATACGTTATACGTTATACGTTATACGTTATACGTTATACGTTATACGTTATACGTTATACGTTATACGTTATACGTTATACGTTATACGTTACACGTTACACGTTATACGTTATACGTTATACGTTATACGTTATACGTTATACGTTATACGTTATACGTCATACGTTATACGTATTACGTTATACGTTATACGTTATACGTTATACGTTAAAAGTTATACGTTATACGTTATACGTTATACGTTATACACTATACGTTATACGTTATACGTTATACACTATACGTTATACGTTATACGTTATACACTATACGTTATACCGCATAAGTTCTAGGATATGCGTTATATATTATATGTTATACGTTATACGTTATACGATATACGTTATACGTCATACGTTATACGTTATACGTTATACGTTATACGTTATACGTTATACGTTATACGTTATACGTTATACGTTATACGTTATACGCTATACGTTATACGTTATTCAGCATAAGTTCTAGGATATGCGTTATACATTATATGTTATACGTTATACGTATACGTTATACGTTATACGTTATACGTTATACGTTATACGTTATACGTTATACGTTATACGTTATACGTTATACGTTATACGTTATACGTTATACGTTATACGTTATACGTTATACGTTATACGTTATACGTTGTACGTTAGACGTTATACGTTACTCGTTGTACGTTATACGTTATACGTTATACGTTATACGTTATACGTTATACGTTATACGTTATACGTTATACGTTACACGTTATACGTTATACGTTATACGTTATACGTTATACGTTATACGTTATACGTTATACGTTATACGTTATACGTTATACGTTATACGTTATATGTTATACGTTATACGTTACACGTTATACGTTACACGGTATACGTTATACGTTATACGTTATACGTTATACGTTATACGTTATACGTTATACGTTATACGTTATACGTTATACGTTATACGTTGTACGTTATACGTTGTACGTTATACGTTACACGTTATACGTTACACGATATACGTTATACGTTACACGTTATACGTTATACGTTATACGTTATACGTTATACGTTATACGTTATACATTATACGTATTACGTTATACGTTATACGTTATACGTTATACGTTATACGTTATACTTTATACGTTATACGTTATACGTTATACGTTATACGTTATACGTTATACGTTATACGTTATACGTTATACGTTATACGTTATACGTTACACGTTATACGTTACACGTTCTACGTTACACGATATACGTTATACGTTATACGTTATACGTTATACGTTATACGTTATACGTTATACGTTGCACACTATACGTTATACGGCATAAGTTCTAGGATATGCGTTATATATTATATGTTATACGTTATACGTTATACGTTATACGTTATACGTTATACGTTATACGTTATACATTATACGTTATACGTTATACGTTATACGTTATACGTTATACGTTATACGTTATACGTTATACGGTATACGTTACACGTTATACGTTACACGATATACGTTATACGTTACACGTTATACGTTATACGTTATACGTTATACGTTATACGTTATTCAGCATAAGTTCTAGGATATGCGTTATACATTATATGTTATACGTTATACGTTATACGTTATACGTTATACGTTATACGTAATACGTTATACGTTATACGTTATACGTTATACGTTATACGTTATACGTTATACGTTATACGTTGTACGTTATACGTTGTACGTTATACGTTCTACGTTATACGTTATACGTTATACGTTATACGTTATACGTTATACGTTATACGTTATACGTTATACGTTATACGTTATACGTTATACGTTATACGTTATACGTTATACGTTATACGTTATACGATATACGTTATACGTTGTACGTTATACGTTATACGTTATACGTTATACGTTATACGTTATACGTTATACGTTATACGTTATACGTTATACGTTACACGTTATACGTTACACGATATACGTTATACATTATACGTTATACGTTATACGTTATACGTTATACGTTATACGTTGCACACTATACGTTATACGGCATAAGTTCTAGGATATGCGTTATATATTATATGTTATACGTTATACGTTATACGTTATACGTTATACGTTATACGTTATACGTAATACGTTATACGTTATACGTTATACGTTATACGTTATACGTTATACGTTATACGTTATACGTTGTACGTTATACGTTGTACGTTATACGTTCTACGTTATACGTTATACGTTATACGTTATACGTTATACGTTATACGTTATACGTTATACGTTATACGTTATACGTTATACGTTATACGTTATACGTTATACGTTATACGTTATACGTTATACGTTATACGTTGTACGTTATACGTTATACGTTATACGTTATACGTTATACGTTATACGTTATACGTTGTACGTTATACGTTATACGTTATACGTTATACGTTATACGTTATACGTTATACGTTATACGTTATACGTTATACGTTATACGTTACACGTTATACGTTACACGATATACGTTATACGTTATACGTTATACGTTATACGTTATACGTTATACGTTATACGTTGCACACTATACGTTATACGGCATAAGTTCTAGGATATGCGTTATATATTATATGTTATACGTTATACGTTATACGTTATACGTTATACGTTATACGTTAGACGTTATACGTTATACGTTATACGTTCTACGTTCTACGTTATACGTTATACGTTATACGTTATACGTTATACGTTATACGTTATACGTTATACGTTATAGATTATACGTTATACGTTATACGTTATACGTTACACGTTATACGTTACAAGATATACGTTATACGTTATACGTTATACGTTATACGTTATACGTTATACGTTATACGTTATACGTTATACGTTATACGTTGCACACTATACGTTATACGGCATAAGTTCTAGGATATGCGTTATATATTATATGTTATACGTTATACGTTATACGTTATACGTTATACGTTATACGTTAGACGTTATACGTTATACGTTATACGTTATACGTTATACGTTATACGTTATACGTTATACGTTATACGTTATACGTTATACGTTATACGTTATACGTTATACGTTATACGTTATACGTTGCACACTATACGTTATACGGCATAAGTTCTAGGATATGCGTTATATATTATATGTTATACGTTATACGTTATACGTTATACGTTATACGTTATACGTTATACGTTATACGTTATACGTTATACGTTATACGTTATACGTTATACGTTATACGTTATACGTTATACGTTATACGTCATACGTTATAGGTTATACGTTATACGTTACACGTTATACGTTACACGGTATACGTTATACGTTATACGTTATACGTTATACGTTATACGTTATACGTTATACGTTATACGTTATACGTTACACGTTATACGTTATACGTTCTACGTTATACGTTGTACGTTATACGTTGTACGTTATACGTTACACGTTATACGTTACACGATATACGTTATACGTTACACGTTATACGTTATACGTTATACGTTATACGTTATACGTTATTCAGCATAAGTTCTAGGATATGCGTTATACATTATATGTTATACGTTATACGTTATACGTTATACGTTATACGTTATACGTTATACGTTATACGTTATACGTTGTACGTTAGACGTTATACGTTGTACGTTATACGTTATACGTTATACGTTACACGTTATACGTTACACGATATACGTTATACGTTATACGTTATACGTTATACGTTATACGTTATACGTTATACGTTGCACACTATACGTTATACGGCATAAGTTCTAGGATATGCGTTATATATTATATGTTATACGTTATACGTTATACGTTATACGTTATACGTTATACGTTAGACGTTATACGTTATACGTTATACGTTCTACGTTCTACGTTATACGTTATACGTTATACGTTATACGTTAGACGTTATACGTTATACGTTATACGTTCTACGTTCTACGTTATACGTTATACGTTATACGTTATACGTTATACGTTATACGTTATACGTTATACGTTATACGTTATACGTTATACGTTATACGTTATACGTTATACGTTATACGTTACACGTTATACGTTACACGATATACGTTATACGTTATACGTTATACGTTGCACACTATACGTTATACGGCATAAGTTCTAGGATATGCTTTATATATTATATGTTATACGTTATACGTTATACGTTATACGTTACACGGTATCCGTTATACGTTATACGTTATACGTTATGCGTTATACGTTATACGTTATACCATATACGTTATACGTTATACGTTATACGTTACACGTTATACGTTACACGGTATACGTTATACACTATACGTTATACCGCATAAGTTCTAGGATATGCGTTATATATTATATGTTATACGTTATACGTTATACGATATACGTTATACGTCATACGTTATACGTTATACGTTATACGTTATACGTTATACGTTATACGTTATACGTTATACGTTATACGTTATACGTTATACGTTATACGTTATACGTTATACGTTATACGTTATACGTTATACGTTATACGTTGTACGTTAGACGTTATACGTTACTCGTTGTACGTTATACGTTATACGTTATACGTTATACGTTATACGTTATACGTTATACGTTATACGTTATACGTTATACGTTATACGTTATACGTTATACGTTATACGTTATACGTTATACGTTATACGTTATACGTTATACGTTATACGTTATACGTTATACGTTATACGTTATACGTTGTACGTTAGACGTTATACGTTACTCGTTGTACGTTATACGTTATACGTTATACGTTATACGTTATACGTTATACGTTATACGTTATACGTTATACGTTATACGTTATACGTTGTACGTTATACGTTGTACGTTATACGTTACACGTTATACGTTACACGATATACGTTATACGTTACACGTTATACGTTATACGTTATACGTTATACGTTATACGTTATTCAGCATAAGTTCTAGGATATGCGTTATACATTATATGTTATACGTTATACGTTATACGTTATACGTTATACGTTATACGTTATACGTTATACGTTATACGTTGTACGTTATACGTTATACGTTATACGTTATACGTTATACGTTATACGTTATACGTTGTACGTTATACGTTATACGTTATACGTTATACGTTATACGTTATACGTTATACGTTATACGTTATACGTTATACGTTATACGTTACACGTTATACGTTACACGATATACGTTATACGTTATACGTTATACGTTATACGTTATACGTTATACGTTATACGTTGCACACTATACGTTATACGGCATAAGTTCTAGGATATGCGTTATATATTATATGTTATACGTTATACGTTATACGTTATACGTTATACGTTATACGTTAGACGTTATACGTTATACGTTATACGTTCTACGTTCTACGTTATACGTTATACGTTATACGTTATACGTTATACGTTATACGTTATACGTTATACGTTATAGATTATACGTTATACGTTATACGTTATACGTTACACGTTATACGTTACAAGATATACGTTATACGTTATACGTTATACGTTATACGTTATACGTTATACGTTATACGTTATACGTTATACGTTATACGTTGCACACTATACGTTATACGGCATAAGTTCTAGGATATGCGTTATATATTATATGTTATACGTTATACGTTATACGTTATACGTTATACGTTATACGTTAGACGTTATACGTTATACGTTATACGTTATACGTTATACGTTATACGTTATACGTTATACGTTATACGTTATACGTTATACGTTATACGTTATACGTTATACGTTATACGTTATACGTTGCACACTATACGTTATACGGCATAAGTTCTAGGATATGCGTTATATATTATATGTTATACGTTATACGTTATACGTTATACGTTATACGTTATACGTTATACGTTATACGTTATACGTTATACGTTATACGTTATACGTTATACGTTATACGTTATACGTTATACGTTATACGTCATACGTTATAGGTTATACGTTATACGTTACACGTTATACGTTACACGGTATACGTTATACGTTATACGTTATACGTTATACGTTATACGTTATACGTTATACGTTATACGTTATACGTTACACGTTATACGTTATACGTTCTACGTTATACGTTGTACGTTATACGTTGTACGTTATACGTTACACGTTATACGTTACACGATATACGTTATACGTTACACGTTATACGTTATACGTTATACGTTATACGTTATACGTTATTCAGCATAAGTTCTAGGATATGCGTTATACATTATATGTTATACGTTATACGTTATACGTTATACGTTATACGTTATACGTTATACGTTATACGTTATACGTTGTACGTTAGACGTTATACGTTGTACGTTATACGTTATACGTTATACGTTACACGTTATACGTTACACGATATACGTTATACGTTATACGTTATACGTTATACGTTATACGTTATACGTTATACGTTGCACACTATACGTTATACGGCATAAGTTCTAGGATATGCGTTATATATTATATGTTATACGTTATACGTTATACGTTATACGTTATACGTTATACGTTAGACGTTATACGTTATACGTTATACGTTCTACGTTCTACGTTATACGTTATACGTTATACGTTATACGTTAGACGTTATACGTTATACGTTATACGTTCTACGTTCTACGTTATACGTTATACGTTATACGTTATACGTTATACGTTATACGTTATACGTTATACGTTATACGTTATACGTTATACGTTATACGTTATACGTTATACGTTATACGTTACACGTTATACGTTACACGATATACGTTATACGTTATACGTTATACGTTGCACACTATACGTTATACGGCATAAGTTCTAGGATATGCTTTATATATTATATGTTATACGTTATACGTTATACGTTATACGTTACACGGTATCCGTTATACGTTATACGTTATACGTTATGCGTTATACGTTATACGTTATACCATATACGTTATACGTTATACGTTATACGTTACACGTTATACGTTACACGGTATACGTTATACACTATACGTTATACCGCATAAGTTCTAGGATATGCGTTATATATTATATGTTATACGTTATACGTTATACGATATACGTTATACGTCATACGTTATACGTTATACGTTATACGTTATACGTTATACGTTATACGTTATACGTTATACGTTATACGTTATACGTTATACGTTATACGTTATACGTTATACGTTATACGTTATACGTTATACGTTATACGTTGTACGTTAGACGTTATACGTTACTCGTTGTACGTTATACGTTATACGTTATACGTTATACGTTATACGTTATACGTTATACGTTATACGTTATACGTTATACGTTATACGTTATACGTTATACGTTATACGTTATACGTTATACGTTATACGTTATACGTTATACGTTATACGTTATACGTTATACGTTATACGTTATACGTTATAGGTTATACGTTATACGTTCCACGTTATACGTTACACGGTATACGTTATACGTTATACGTTATACGTTATACGTTATACGTTATACGTTATACGTTATACGTTATACGTTATACGTTATACGTTGTACGTTATACGTTGTACGTTATACGTTACACGTTATACGTTACACGATATACGTTATACGTTACACGTTATACGTTATACGTTATACGTTATACGTTATACGTTATTCAGCATAAGTTCTAGGATATGCGTTATACATTATATGTTATACGTTATACGTTATACGTTATACGTTATACGTTATACGTTATACGTTATACGTTATACGTTATACGTTATACGTTATACGTTATACGTTATACGTTATACGTTATACGTTATACGTTATACGTTATACGTTATACGTTATACGTTATACGTTATACGTTATACATTATACGTATTACGTTATACGTTATACGTTATACGTTATACTTTATACGTTATACGTTATACGTTATACGTTATACGTTATACGTTATACGTTATACGTTATACGTTATACGTTATACGTTATACGTTATACGTTATACGTTATACGTTATTCTTTATACGTTATACGTTATACGTTATACGTTACACGTTATACGTTACACGATATACGTTATACGTTACACGTTATACGTTATACGTTATACGTTATACGTTATACGTTATACGTTATACGTTATACGTTATACGTTATACGTTATACGTTATACGTTATACGTTATACGTTATACGTTATACGTTATACGTTATACGTTATACGTTATACGTTATACGTTATACGTTATACGTTATACGTTATACGTTATACGTTACACGTTATACGTTACACGTTCTACGTTACACGATATACGTTATACGTTATACGTTATACGTTATACGTTATACGTTATACGTTATACGTTGCACACTATACGTTATACGGCATAAGTTCTAGGATATGCGTTATATATTATATGTTATACGTTATACGTTATACGTTATACGTTATACGTTATACGTTATACGTTATACGTTATACCTTATACGTTATACGTTATACGTTATACGTTATACGTTATACGTTATACGTTATACGTTATACGGTATACGTTACACGTTATACGTTACACGATATACGTTATACGTTACACGTTATACGTTATACGTTATACGTTATACGTTATACGTTATTCAGCATAAGTTCTAGGATATGCGTTATACATTATATGTTATACGTTATACGTTATACGTTATACGTTATACGTTATACGTAATACGTTATACGTTATACGTTATACGTTATACGTTATACGTTATACGTTATACGTTATACGTTGTACGTTATACGTTGTACGTTATACGTTCTACGTTCTACTTTATACGTTATACGTTATACGTTATACGTTATACGTTATACGTTATACGTTATACGTTATACGTTATACGTTATACGTTATACGTTATACGTTATACGTTGTACGTTATACGTTATACGTTATACGTTATACGTTATACGTTATACGTTATACGTTATACGTTATACGTTACACGTTATACGTTACACGATATACGTTATACGTTATACGTTATACGTTATACGTTATACGTTATACGTTATACGTTGCACACTATACGTTATACGGCATAAGTTCTAGGATATGCGTTATATATTATATGTTATACGTTATACGTTATACGTTATACGTTATACGTTATACGTTAGACGTTATACGTTATACGTTATACGTTCTACGTTCTACGTTATACGTTATACATTATACGTTATACGTTATACGTTATACGTTATACGTTATACGTTATACGTTATAGGTTATACGTTATACGTTATACGTTATACGTTACACGTTATACGTTACAAGATATACGTTATACGTTATACGTTATACGTTATACGTTATACGTTATACGTTATACGTTATACGTTATACGTTATACGTTATACGTTATACGTTGCACACTATACGTTATACGGCATAAGTTCTAGGATATGCGTTATATATTATATGTTATACGTTATACGTTATACGTTATACGTTATACGTTATACGTTAGACGTTATACGTTATACGTTATACGTTATACGTTATACGTTATACGTTATACGTTATACGTTATACGTTATACGTTATACGTTATACGTTATACGTTGCACACTATACGTTATACGGCATAAGTTCTAGGATATGCGTTATATATTATATGTTATACGTTATACGTTATACGTTATACGTTTCACACTATACGTTATACGGCATAAGTTCTAGGATATGCGTTATATATTATACGTCATACGTTATACGTATTACGTTATACGTTATACGTTATACGTTAAAAGTTATACGTTATACGTTATACGTTATACGTTATACACTATACGTTATACGTTATACGTTATACACTATACGTTATACGTTATACGTTATACACTATACGTTATACCGCATAAGTTCTAGGATATGCGTTATATATTATATGTTATACGTTATACGTTATACGATATACGTTATACGTCATACGTTATACGTTATACGTTACACGTTATACGTTACACGATATACGTTATACGTTACACGTTATACGTTATACGTTATACGTTATACGTTATACGTTACTCAGCATAAGTTCTAGGATATGCGTTATACATTATATGTTATACGTTATACGTTATACGTTATACGTTATACGTTATACGTAATACGTTATACGTTATACGTTATACGTTATACGTTATACGTTATACGTTATACGTTATACGTTGTACGTTATACGTTGTACGTTATACGTTCTACGTTATACGTTATACGTTATACGTTATACGTTATACGTTATACGTTATACGTTATACGTTATACGTTATACGTTATACGTTATACGTTATACGTTATACGTTATACGTTATACGTTATACGTTATACGTTATACGTTATACGTTGTACGTTATACGTTATACGTTATACGTTATACGTTATACGTTATACGTTATACGTTATACGTTATACGTTACACATTATACGTTACACGATATACGTTATACATTATACGTTATACGTTATACGTTATACGTTATACGTTATACGTTGCACACTATACGTTATACGGCATAAGTTCTAGGATATGCGTTATATATTATATGTTATACGTTATACGTTATACGTTATACGTTATACGTTATACGTAATACGTTATACGTTATACGTTATACGTTATACGTTATACGTTATACGTTGTACGTTATACGTTGTACGTTATACCTTGTACGTTATACGTTCTACGTTATACGTTATACGTTATACGTTATACGTTATACGTTATACGTTATACGTTATACGTTATACGTTAGACGTTATACGTTATACGTTATACGTTATACGTTATACGTTATACGTTATACGTTATACGTTATACGTTATACGTTATACGTTATACGTTATACGTTATACGTTATACGTTATACGTTGCACACTATACGTTATACGGCATAAGTTCTAGGATATGCGTTATATATTATATGTTATACGTTATACGTTATACGTTATACGTTTCACACTATACGTTATACGGCATAAGTTCTAGGATATGCGTTATATATTATACGTCATACGTTATACGTATTACGTTATACGTTATACGTTATACGTTAAAAGTTATACGTTATACGTTATACGTTATACGTTATACACTATACGTTATACGTTATACGTTATACACTATACGTTATACGTTATACGTTATACACTATACGTTATACCGCATAAGTTCTAGGATATGCGTTATATATTATATGTTATACGTTATACGTTATACGATATACGTTATACGTCATACGTTATACGTTATACGTTACACGTTATACGTTACACGATATACGTTATACGTTACACGTTATACGTTATACGTTATACGTTATACGTTATACGTTATTCAGCATAAGTTCTAGGATATGCGTTATACATTATATGTTATACGTTATACGTTATACGTTATACGTTATACGTTATACGTAATACGTTATACGTTATACGTTATACGTTATACGTTATACGTTATACGTTATACGTTATACGTTGTACGTTATACGTTGTACGTTATACGTTCTACGTTATACGTTCTACGTTATACGTTATACGTTATACGTTATACGTTATACGTTATACGTTATACGTTGTACGTTATACGTTATACGTTATACGTTATACGTTATACGTTATACGTTATACGTTGTACGTTATACGTTATACGTTATACGTTATACGTTATACGTTATACGTTATACGTTATACGTTATACGTTACACGTTATACGTTACACGATATACGTTATACGTTATACGTTATACGTTATACGTTATACGTTATACGTTACACGTTGCACACTATACGTTATACGGCATAAGTTCTAGGATATGCGTTATATATTATATGTTATACGTTATACGTTATACGTTATACGTTATACGTTATACGTTAGACGTTATACGTTATACGTTATACGTTCTACGTTCTACGTTATACGTTATACGTTATACGTTATACGTTATACGTTATACGTTATACGTTATACGTTATAGGTTATACGTTATACGTTATACGTTATACGTTATTTTTTTATACGTTACACGTATACGTTACAAGATATACGTTATACGTTATACGTTATACGTTATACGTTATACGTTATACGTTATACGTTATACGTTATACGTTATACGTTATACGTTGCACACTATACGTTATACGGCATAAGTTCTAGGATATGCGTTATATATTATATGTTATACGTTATACGTTATACGTTATACGTTATACGTTATACGTTATACGTTAGACGTTATACGTTATACGTTATACGTTATACGTTATACGTTATACGTTATACGTTATACGTTATACGTTATACGTTATACGTTATACGTTGCACACTATACGTTATACGGCATAAGTTCTAGGATATGCGTTATATATTATATGTTATACGTTATACGTTATACGTTATACGTTGCACACTATACGTTATACGGCATAAGTTCTAGGATATGCGTTATATATTATACGTCATACGTTATACGTATTACGTTATACGTTATACGTTATACGTTAAAAGTTATACGTTATACGTTATACGTTATACGTTATACACTATACGTTATACGTTATACGTTATACACTATACGTTATACGTTATACGTTATACACTATACGTTATACGTTATACGTTATACACTATACGTTATACGTTATACGTTATACACTATACGTTATACCGCATAAGTTCTAGGATATGCGTTATATATTATATGTTATACGTTATACGTTATACGATATACGTTATACGTCATACGTTATACGTTATACGTTATACGTTATACGTTATACGTTATACGTTATACGTTATACGTTATACGTTATACGTTATACGCTATACGTTATACGTTATTCAGCATAAGTTCTAGGATATGCGTTATACATTATATGTTATACGTTATACGTATACGTTATACGTTATACGTTATACGTTATACGTTATACGTTATACGTTATACGTTATACGTTATACGTTATACGTTATACGTTATACGTTATACGTTATACGTTATACGTTATACGTTGTACGTTAGACGTTATACGTTATACGTTATACGTTATACGTTATACGTTACACGTTATACGTTACACGATATACGTTATACGTTATACGTTATACGTTATACGTTATACGTTATACGTTATACGTTGCACACTATACGTTATACGGCATAAGTTCTAGGATATGCGTTATATATTATATGTTATACGTTATACGTTATACGTTATACGTTATACGTTATACGTTAGACGTTATACGTTATACGTTATACGTTCTACGTTCTACGTTATACGTTATACGTTATACGTTATACGTTATACGTTATACGTTATACGTTATACATTATACGTTATACGTTATACGTTATACGTTATACGTTATACGTTATACGTTACACGTTATACGTTACACGATATACGTTATACGTTATACGTTATACGTTATACGTTATTCTTTATACGTTATACGTTATACGTTATACGTTACACGTTATACGTTACACGATATACGTTATACGTTACACGTTATACGTTATACGTTATACGTTATACGTTATACGTTATACGTTATACGTTATACGTTATACGTTATACGTTATACGTTATACGTTATACGTTATACGTTATACGTTATACGTTATACGTTATACGTTATACGTTATACGTTATACGTTATACGTTATACGTTATACGTTATACGTTATACGTTACACGTTATACGTTACACGTTCTACGTTACACGATATACGTTATACGTTATACGTTATACGTTATACGTTATACGTTATACGTTATACGTTGCACACTATACGTTATACGGCATAAGTTCTAGGATATGCGTTATATATTATATGTTATACGTTATACGTTATACGTTATACGTTATACGTTATACGTTATACGTTATACGTTATACCTTATACGTTATACGTTATACGTTATACGTTATACGTTATACGTTATACGTTATACGTTATACGGTATACGTTACACGTTATACGTTACACGATATACGTTATACGTTACACGTTATACGTTATACGTTATACGTTATACGTTATACGTTATTCAGCATAAGTTCTAGGATATGCGTTATACATTATATGTTATACGTTATACGTTATACGTTATACGTTATACGTTATACGTAATACGTTATACGTTATACGTTATACGTTATACGTTATACGTTATACGTTATACGTTATACGTTGTACGTTATACGTTGTACGTTATACGTTCTACGTTCTACGTTATACGTTATACGTTATACGTTATACGTTATACGTTATACGTTATACGTTATACGTTATACGTTATACGTTATACGTTATACGTTATACGTTATACGTTGTACGTTATACGTTATACGTTATACGTTATACGTTATACGTTATACGTTATACGTTATACGTTATACGTTACACGTTATACGTTACACGATATACGTTATACGTTATACGTTATACGTTATACGTTATACGTTATACGTTATACGTTATACGTTGCACACTATACGTTATACGGCATAAGTTCTAGGATATGCGTTATATATTATATGTTATACGTTATACGTTATACGTTATACGTTATACGTTATACGTTAGACGTTATACGTTATACGTTATACGTTCTACGTTCTACGTTATACGTTATACATTATACGTTATACGTTATACGTTATACGTTATACGTTATACGTTATACGTTATAGGTTATACGTTATACGTTATACGTTATACGTTACACGTTATACGTTACAAGATATACGTTATACGTTATACGTTATACGTTATACGTTATACGTTATACGTTATACGTTATACGTTATACGTTATACGTTATACGTTGCACACTATACGTTATACGGCATAAGTTCTAGGATATGCGTTATATATTATATGTTATACGTTATACGTTATACGTTATACGTTATACGTTATACGTTAGACGTTATACGTTATACGTTATACGTTATACGTTATACGTTATACGTTATACGTTATACGTTATACGTTATACGTTATACGTTATACGTTATACGTTGCACACTATACGTTATACGGCATAAGTTCTAGGATATGCGTTATATATTATATGTTATACGTTATACGTTATACGTTATACGTTTCACACTATACGTTATACGGCATAAGTTCTAGGATATGCGTTATATATTATACGTCATACGTTATACGTATTACGTTATACGTTATACGTTATACGTTAAAAGTTATACGTTATACGTTATACGTTATACGTTATACACTATACGTTATACGTTATACGTTATACACTATACGTTATACGTTATACGTTATACACTATACGTTATACCGCATAAGTTCTAGGATATGCGTTATATATTATATGTTATACGTTATACGTTATACGATATACGTTATACGTCATACGTTATACGTTATACGTTACACGTTATACGTTACACGATATACGTTATACGTTACACGTTATACGTTATACGTTATACGTTATACGTTATACGTTACTCAGCATAAGTTCTAGGATATGCGTTATACATTATATGTTATACGTTATACGTTATACGTTATACGTTATACGTTATACGTAATACGTTATACGTTATACGTTATACGTTATACGTTATACGTTATACGTTATACGTTATACGTTGTACGTTATACGTTGTACGTTATACGTTCTACGTTATACGTTATACGTTATACGTTATACGTTATACGTTATACGTTATACGTTATACGTTATACGTTATACGTTATACGTTATACGTTATACGTTATACGTTATACGTTATACGTTATACGTTATACGTTGTACGTTATACGTTATACGTTATACGTTATACGTTATACGTTATACGTTATACGTTATACGTTATACGTTATACGTTACACATTATACGTTACACGATATACGTTATACATTATACGTTATACGTTATACGTTATACGTTATACGTTATACGTTGCACACTATACGTTATACGGCATAAGTTCTAGGATATGCGTTATATATTATATGTTATACGTTATACGTTATACGTTATACGTTATACGTTATACGTAATACGTTATACGTTATACGTTATACGTTATACGTTATACGTTATACGTTGTACGTTATACGTTGTACGTTATACCTTGTACGTTATACGTTCTACGTTATACGTTATACGTTATACGTTATACGTTATACGTTATACGTTATACGTTATACGTTATACGTTAGACGTTATACGTTATACGTTATACGTTATACGTTATACGTTATACGTTATACGTTATACGTTATACGTTATACGTTATACGTTATACGTTATACGTTATACGTTGCACACTATACGTTATACGGCATAAGTTCTAGGATATGCGTTATATATTATATGTTATACGTTATACGTTATACGTTATACGTTTCACACTATACGTTATACGGCATAAGTTCTAGGATATGCGTTATATATTATACGTCATACGTTATACGTATTACGTTATACGTTATACGTTATACGTTAAAAGTTATACGTTATACGTTATACGTTATACGTTATACACTATACGTTATACGTTATACGTTATACACTATACGTTATACGTTATACGTTATACACTATACGTTATACCGCATAAGTTCTAGGATATGCGTTATATATTATATGTTATACGTTATACGTTATACGATATACGTTATACGTCATACGTTATACGTTATACGTTACACGTTATACGTTACACGATATACGTTATACGTTACACGTTATACGTTATACGTTATACGTTATACGTTATACGTTATTCAGCATAAGTTCTAGGATATGCGTTATACATTATATGTTATACGTTATACGTTATACGTTATACGTTATACGTTATACGTAATACGTTATACGTTATACGTTATACGTTATACGTTATACGTTATACGTTATACGTTATACGTTATACGTTGTACGTTATACGTTGTACGTTATACGTTCTACGTTATACGTTATACGTTATACGTTATACGTTATACGTTATACGTTATACGTTATACGTTATACGTTATACGTTATACGTTATACGTTATACGTTATACGTTATACGTTATACGTTATACGTTATACGTTGTACGTTATACGTTATACGTTATACGTTATACGTTATACGTTATACGTTATACGTTATACGTTATACGTTACACATTATACGTTACACGATATACGTTATACATTATACGTTATACGTTATACGTTATACGTTATACGTTATACGTTGCACACTATACGTTATACGGCATAAGTTCTAGGATATGCGTTATATATTATATGTTATACGTTATACGTTATACGTTATACGTTATACGTTATACGTAATACGTTATACGTTATACGTTATACGTTATACGTTATACGTTATACGTTGTACGTTATACGTTGTACGTTATACGTTGTACGTTATACGTTCTACGTTATACGTTATACGTTATACGTTATACGTTATACGTTATACGTTATACGTTATGCGTTATACGTTATACGTTATACGTTATACGTTATACGTTATACGTTATACGTTATGCGTTATACGTTATACGTTATACGTTATACGTTATACGTTATACGTTATACGTTATACGTTATACGTTATACGTTATACGTTGTACGTTATACGTTATACGTTATACGTTATACGTTATACGTTATACGTTATACGTTGTACGTTATACGTTATACGTTATACGTTATACGTTATACGTTATACGTTATACGTTATACGTTATACGTTACACGTTATACGTTACACGATATACGTTATACGTTATACGTTATACGTTATACGTTATACGTTATACGTTACACGTTGCACACTATACGTTATACGGCATAAGTTCTAGGATATGCGTTATATATTATATGTTATACGTTATACGTTATACGTTATACGTTATACGTTATACGTTAGACGTTATACGTTATACGTTATACGTTCTACGTTCTACGTTATACGTTATACGTTATACGTTATACGTTATACGTTATACGTTATACGTTATACGTTATAGGTTATACGTTATACGTTATACGTTATACGTTACACGTTATACGTTATACGTTACACGATATACGTTATACGTTACACGTTATACGTTATACGTTATACGTTATACGTTATACGTTATACGTTATACGTTATACGTTATACGTTGCACACTATACGTTATACGGCATAAGTTCTAGGATATGCGTTATATATTATATGTTATACGTTATACGTTATACGTTATACGTTATACGTTATACGTTATACGTTAGACGTTATACGTTATACGTTATACGTTATACGTTATACGTTATACGTTATACGTTATACGTTATACGTTGTACGTTAGACGTTATACGTTATACGTTATACGTTATACGTTATACGTTACACGTTATACGTTACACGATATACGTTATACGTTATACGTTATACGTTATACGTTATACGTTATACGTTATACGTTGCACACTATACGTTATACGGCATAAGTTCTAGGATATGCGTTATATATTATATGTTATACGTTATACGTTATACGTTATACGTTATACGTTATACGTTAGACGTTATACGTTATACGTTATACGTTCTACGTTCTACGTTATACGTTATACGTTATACGTTATACGTTATACGTTATACGTTATACGTTATACGTTATACGTTATACGTTATACGTTATACGTTATACGTTATACGTTATACGTTACACGTTATACGTTACACGATATACGTTATACGTTATACGTTATACGTTGCACACTATACGTTATACGGCATAAGTTCTAGGATATGCTTTATATATTATATGTTATACGTTATACGTTATACGTTATACGTTACACGGTATACGTTATACGTTATCCGTTATACGTTATACGTTATACGTTATGCGTTATACGTTATACGTTATACCATATACGTTATACGTTATACGTTATACGTTACACGTTATACGTTACACGGTATACGTTATACGTTATCCGTTACACGTTATACGTTACACGTTATACGTTATACGTTATTCGTTATACGTTATACGTTATACGTTATACGTTATACGTTATACGTTATACGTTATACTTTATACGTTACACGGTATACGTTATACGTTATCCGTTATACGTTATACGTTATACGTTATACGTTATACGTTATACGTTATACGTTATACGTTATACGTTATACGTTATACGTTATACGTTATCCGTTATACGTTATACGTTATACGTTATGCGTTATACGTTATACGTTATACCATATACGTTATACGTTATACGTTACACGTTGCACACTATACGTTATACGGCATAAGTTCTAGGATATGCGTTATATATTATATGTTATACGTTATACGTTATACGTTATACGTTATACGTTATACGTTAGACGTTATACGTTATACGTTATACGTTCTACGTTCTACGTTATACGTTATACGTTATACGTTATACGTTATACGTTATACGTTATACGTTATACGTTATAGGTTATACGTTATACGTTATACGTTATACGTTACACGTTATACGTTATACGTTACACGATATACGTTATACGTTACACGTTATACGTTATACGTTATACGTTATACGTTATACGTTATACGTTATACGTTATACGTTATACGTTATACGTTGCACACTATACGTTATACGGCATAAGTTCTAGGATATGCGTTATATATTATATGTTATACGTTATACGTTATACGTTATACGTTATACGTTATACGTTATACGTTAGACGTTATACGTTATACGTTATACGTTATACGTTATACGTTATACGTTATACGTTATACGTTATACGTTGTACGTTAGACGTTATACGTTATACGTTATACGTTATACGTTATACGTTACACGTTATACGTTACACGATATACGTTATACGTTATACGTTATACGTTATACGTTATACGTTATACGTTATACGTTGCACACTATACGTTATACGGCATAAGTTCTAGGATATGCGTTATATATTATATGTTATACGTTATACGTTATACGTTATACGTTATACGTTATACGTTAGACGTTATACGTTATACGTTATACGTTCTACGTTCTACGTTATACGTTATACGTTATACGTTATACGTTATACGTTATACGTTATACGTTATACGTTATACGTTATACGTTATACGTTATACGTTATACGTTATACGTTATACGTTACACGTTATACGTTACACGATATACGTTATACGTTATACGTTATACGTTGCACACTATACGTTATACGGCATAAGTTCTAGGATATGCTTTATATATTATATGTTATACGTTATACGTTATACGTTATACGTTACACGGTATACGTTATACGTTATCCGTTATACGTTATACGTTATACGTTATGCGTTATACGTTATACGTTATACCATATACGTTATACGTTATACGTTATACGTTACACGTTATACGTTACACGGTATACGTTATACGTTATCCGTTACACGTTATACGTTACACGTTATACGTTATACGTTATTCGTTATACGTTATACGTTATACGTTATACGTTATACGTTATACGTTATACGTTATACTTTATACGTTACACGGTATACGTTATACGTTATCCGTTATACGTTATACGTTATACGTTATACGTTATACGTTATACGTTATACGTTATACGTTATACGTTATACGTTATACGTTATACGTTATACGTTACACGTTACACGTTATACGTTATACGTTATACGTTATACGTTATACGTTATACGTTATACGTTATACGTCATACGTTATACGTATTACGTTATACGTTATACGTTATACGTTAAAAGTTATACGTTATACGTTATACGTTATACGTTATACACTATACGTTATACGTTATACGTTATACACTATACGTTATACGTTATACGTTATACACTATACGTTATACCGCATAAGTTCTAGGATATGCGTTATATATTATATGTTATACGTTATACGTTATACGATATACGTTATACGTCATACGTTATACGTTATACGTTATACGTTATACGTTATACGTTATACGTTATACGTTATACGTTATACGTTGTACGTTAGACGTTATACGTTATACGTTATACGTTATACGTTATACGTTACACGTTATACGTTACACGATATACGTTATACGTTATACGTTATACGTTATACGTTATACGTTATACGTTACACGTTGCACACTATACGTTATACGGCATAAGTTCTAGGATATGCGTTATATATTATATGTTATACGTTATACGTTATACGTTATACGTTATACGTTATACGTTAGACGTTATACGTTATACGTTATACGTTCTACGTTCTACGTTATACGTTATACGTTATACGTTATACGTTATAGGTTATACGTTATACGTTATACGTTATACGTTACACGTTATACGTTATACGTTATACGTTATACGTTATACGTTACACGTTGCACACTATACGTTATACGGCATAAGTTCTAGGATATGCGTTATATATTATATGTTATACGTTATACGTTATACGTTATACGTTATACGTTATACGTTAGACGTTATACGTTATACGTTATACGTTCTACGTTCTACGTTATACGTTATACGTTATACGTTATACGTTATACGTTATACGTTATACGTTATACGTTATAGGTTATACGTTATACGTTATACGTTATACGTTATACGTTATACGTTATGCGTTATACGTTATACGTTATACGTTATACGTTATACGTTATACGTTATACGTTACACGTTATACGTTACACGATATACGTTATACGTTATACGTTATACGTTATACGTTATACGTTATACGTTACACGTTGCACACTATACGTTATACGGCATAAGTTCTAGGATATGCGTTATATATTATATGTTATACGTTATACGTTATACGTTATACGTTATACGTTCTACGTTATACGTTATACGTTATACGTTATACGTTGCACACTATACGTTATACGGCATAAGTTCTAGGATATGCGTTATATATTATATGTTATACGTTATACGTTATACGTTATACGTTATACGTTATACGTTATACGTTAGACGTTATACGTTATACGTTATACGTTATACGTTATACGTTATACGTTATACGTTATACGTTATACGTTATACGTTATACGTTGTACGTTATACGTTGTACGTTATACGTTGTACGTTATACGTTGTACGTTATACGTTCTACGTTATACGTTATACGTTATACGTTATACGTTATACGTTATACGTTATACGTTATGCGTTATACGTTATACGTTATACGTTATACGTTATACGTTATACGTTATACGTTATGCGTTATACGTTATACGTTATACGTTATACGTTGTACGTTATACGTTGTACGTTATACGTTCTACGTTATACGTTATACGTTATACGTTATACGTTATACGTTATACGTTATACGTTATGCGTTATACGTTATACGTTATACGTTATACGTTATACGTTATACGTTATACGTTATGCGTTATACGTTATACGTTATACGTTATACGTTATACGTTATACGTTATACGTTATACGTTATACGTTATACGTTATACGTTGTACGTTATACGTTATACGTTATACGTTATACGTTATACGTTATACGTTATACGTTGTACGTTATACGTTATACGTTATACGTTATACGTTATACGTTATACGTTATACGTTATACGTTATACGTTACACGTTATACGTTACACGATATACGTTATACGTTATACGTTATACGTTATACGTTATACGTTATACGTTACACGTTGCACACTATACGTTATACGGCATAAGTTCTAGGATATGCGTTATATATTATATGTTATACGTTATACGTTATACGTTATACGTTATACGTTATACGTTAGACGTTATACGT
This sequence comes from Ptiloglossa arizonensis, assembly GCF_051014685.1. Lineage (NCBI taxonomy): Eukaryota > Metazoa > Arthropoda > Insecta > Hymenoptera > Colletidae > Ptiloglossa > Ptiloglossa arizonensis. The sequence continues at coordinate 101,697 of NW_027479052.1, read as the reverse complement.
TATACGTTATACGTTCTACGTTCTACGTTATACGTTATACGTTATACGTTATACGTTATACGTTATACGTTATACGTTATACGTTATAGGTTATACGTTATACGTTATACGTTATACGTTACACGTTATACGTTATACGTTACACGATATACGTTATACGTTACACGTTATACGTTATACGTTATACGTTATACGTTATACGTTATACGTTATACGTTATACGTTATACGTTGCACACTATACGTTATACGGCATAAGTTCTAGGATATGCGTTATATATTATATGTTATACGTTATACGTTATACGTTATACGTTATACGTTATACGTTATACGTTAGACGTTATACGTTATACGTTATACGTTATACGTTATACGTTATACGTTATACGTTATACGTTATACGTTGTACGTTAGACGTTATACGTTATACGTTATACGTTATACGTTATACGTTACACGTTATACGTTACACGATATACGTTATACGTTATACGTTATACGTTATACGTTATACGTTATACGTTATACGTTGCACACTATACGTTATACGGCATAAGTTCTAGGATATGCGTTATATATTATATGTTATACGTTATACGTTATACGTTATACGTTATACGTTATACGTTAGACGTTATACGTTATACGTTATACGTTCTACGTTCTACGTTATACGTTATACGTTATACGTTATACGTTATACGTTATACGTTATACGTTATACGTTATACGTTATACGTTATACGTTATACGTTATACGTTATACGTTATACGTTACACGTTATACGTTACACGATATACGTTATACGTTATACGTTATACGTTGCACACTATACGTTATACGGCATAAGTTCTAGGATATGCTTTATATATTATATGTTATACGTTATACGTTATACGTTATACGTTACACGGTATACGTTATACGTTATCCGTTATACGTTATACGTTATACGTTATGCGTTATACGTTATACGTTATACCATATACGTTATACGTTATACGTTATACGTTACACGTTATACGTTACACGGTATACGTTATACGTTATCCGTTACACGTTATACGTTACACGTTATACGTTATACGTTATTCGTTATACGTTATACGTTATACGTTATACGTTATACGTTATACGTTATACGTTATACTTTATACGTTACACGGTATACGTTATACGTTATCCGTTATACGTTATACGTTATACGTTATACGTTATACGTTATACGTTATACGTTATACGTTATACGTTATACGTTATACGTTATACGTTATCCGTTATACGTTATACGTTATACGTTATGCGTTATACGTTATACGTTATACCATATACGTTATACGTTATACGTTACACGTTGCACACTATACGTTATACGGCATAAGTTCTAGGATATGCGTTATATATTATATGTTATACGTTATACGTTATACGTTATACGTTATACGTTATACGTTAGACGTTATACGTTATACGTTATACGTTCTACGTTCTACGTTATACGTTATACGTTATACGTTATACGTTATACGTTATACGTTATACGTTATACGTTATAGGTTATACGTTATACGTTATACGTTATACGTTACACGTTATACGTTATACGTTACACGATATACGTTATACGTTACACGTTATACGTTATACGTTATACGTTATACGTTATACGTTATACGTTATACGTTATACGTTATACGTTATACGTTGCACACTATACGTTATACGGCATAAGTTCTAGGATATGCGTTATATATTATATGTTATACGTTATACGTTATACGTTATACGTTATACGTTATACGTTATACGTTAGACGTTATACGTTATACGTTATACGTTATACGTTATACGTTATACGTTATACGTTATACGTTATACGTTGTACGTTAGACGTTATACGTTATACGTTATACGTTATACGTTATACGTTACACGTTATACGTTACACGATATACGTTATACGTTATACGTTATACGTTATACGTTATACGTTATACGTTATACGTTGCACACTATACGTTATACGGCATAAGTTCTAGGATATGCGTTATATATTATATGTTATACGTTATACGTTATACGTTATACGTTATACGTTATACGTTAGACGTTATACGTTATACGTTATACGTTCTACGTTCTACGTTATACGTTATACGTTATACGTTATACGTTATACGTTATACGTTATACGTTATACGTTATACGTTATACGTTATACGTTATACGTTATACGTTATACGTTATACGTTACACGTTATACGTTACACGATATACGTTATACGTTATACGTTATACGTTGCACACTATACGTTATACGGCATAAGTTCTAGGATATGCTTTATATATTATATGTTATACGTTATACGTTATACGTTATACGTTACACGGTATACGTTATACGTTATCCGTTATACGTTATACGTTATACGTTATGCGTTATACGTTATACGTTATACCATATACGTTATACGTTATACGTTATACGTTACACGTTATACGTTACACGGTATACGTTATACGTTATCCGTTACACGTTATACGTTACACGTTATACGTTATACGTTATTCGTTATACGTTATACGTTATACGTTATACGTTATACGTTATACGTTATACGTTATACTTTATACGTTACACGGTATACGTTATACGTTATCCGTTATACGTTATACGTTATACGTTATACGTTATACGTTATACGTTATACGTTATACGTTATACGTTATACGTTATACGTTATACGTTATACGTTACACGTTACACGTTATACGTTATACGTTATACGTTATACGTTATACGTTATACGTTATACGTTATACGTCATACGTTATACGTATTACGTTATACGTTATACGTTATACGTTAAAAGTTATACGTTATACGTTATACGTTATACGTTATACACTATACGTTATACGTTATACGTTATACACTATACGTTATACGTTATACGTTATACACTATACGTTATACCGCATAAGTTCTAGGATATGCGTTATATATTATATGTTATACGTTATACGTTATACGATATACGTTATACGTCATACGTTATACGTTATACGTTATACGTTATACGTTATACGTTATACGTTATACGTTATACGTTATACGTTATACGTTATACGTTATACGCTATACGTTATACGTTATTCAGCATAAGTTCTAGGATATGCGTTATACATTATATGTTATACGTTATACGTATACGTTATACGTTATACGTTATACGTTATACGTTATACGTTATACGTTATACGTTATACGTTATACGTTATACGTTATACGTTATACGTTATACGTTATACGTTATACGTTATACGTTATACGTTATACGTTATACGTTATACGTTATACGTTATACGTTATACGTTATACGTTATACGTTATACGTTATACGTTATACGTTATACGTTATACGTTATACGTTATACGTTATACGTTATACGTTATATGTTATACGTTATACGTTACACGTTATACGTTACACGGTATACGTTATACGTTATACGTTATACGTTATACGTTATACGTTATACGTTATACGTTATACGTTATACGTTGTACGTTATACGTTGTACGTTATACGTTACACGTTATACGTTACACGATATACGTTATACGTTACACGTTATACGTTATACGTTATACGTTATACGTTATACGTTATACGTTATACATTATACGTATTACGTTATACGTTATACGTTATACGTTATACTTTATACGTTATACGTTATACGTTATACGTTATACGTTATACGTTATACGTTATACGTTATACGTTATACGTTACACGTTATACGTTACACGTTCTACGTTACACGATATACGTTATACGTTATACGTTATACGTTATACGTTATACGTTATACGTTATACGTTATACGGTATACGTTACACGTTATACGTTACACGATATACGTTATACGTTACACGTTATACGTTATACGTTATACGTTATACGTTATACGTTATTCAGCATAAGTTCTAGGATATGCGTTATACATTATATGTTATACGTTATACGTTATACGTTATACGTTATACGTTATACGTAATACGTTATACGTTATACGTTATACGTTATACGTTATACGTTATACGTTATACGTTATACGTTGTACGTTATACGTTGTACGTTATACGTTCTACGTTATACGTTATACGTTATACGTTATACGTTATACGTTGTACGTTATACGTTATACGTTATACGTTATACGTTATACGTTATACGTTATACGTTATACGTTATACGTTACACGTTATACGTTACACGATATACGTTATACGTTATACGTTATACGTTATACGTTATACGTTATACGTTATACGTTGCACTCTATACGTTATACGGCATAAGTTCTAGGATATGCGTTATATATTATATGTTATACGTTATACGTTATACGTTATACGTTATACGTTATACGTTAGACGTTAGACGTTATACGTTATACGTTATACGTTATACGTATTACGTTATACGTTATACGTTATCCGTTATACGTTATACGTTATACGTTATACGTATTACGTTATACGTTATACGTTATACGTTATACGTTATACGTTACACGTTATACGTTACACGGTATACGTTATACGTTATCCGTTATACGTTATACGTTATACGTTATACGTTGTACGTTATACGTTGTACGTTATACGTTCTACGTTATACGTTGTACGTTGTACGTTATACGTTGTACGTTATACGTTCTACGTTATACGTTATACGTTATACGTTATACGTTATACGTTATACGTTATACGTTATACGTTATACGATATACGTTATACGTTGTACGTTATACGTTATACGTTATACGTTATACGTTATACGTTATACGTTATACGTTATACGTTATACGTTACACGTTATACGTTACACGATATACGTTATACATTATACGTTATACGTTATACGTTATACGTTATACGTTATACGTTGCACACTATACGTTATACGGCATAAGTTCTAGGATATGCGTTATATATTATATGTTATACGTTATACGTTATACGTTATACGTTATACGTTATACGTAATACGTTATACGTTATACGTTATACGTTATACGTTATACGTTATACGTTATACGTTATACGTTGTACGTTATACGTTGTACGTTATACGTTCTACGTTATACGTTATACGTTATACGTTATACGTTATACGTTATACGTTATACGTTATACGTTATACGTTATACGTTATACGTTATACGTTATACGTTATACGTTATACGTTATACGTTGTACGTTATACGTTATACGTTATACGTTATACGTTATACGTTATACGTTATACGTTGTACGTTATACGTTAACGTTATACGTTATACGTTATACGTTATACGTTATACGTTATACGTTATACGTTACACGTTATACGTTACACGATATACGTTATACGTTATACGTTATACGTTATACGTTATACGTTATACGTTATACGTTGCACACTATACGTTATACGGCATAAGTTCTAGGATATGCGTTATATATTATATGTTATACGTTATACGTTATACGTTATACGTTATACGTTATACGTTAGACGTTATACGTTATACGTTATACGTTCTACGTTCTACGTTATACGTTATACGTTATACGTTATACGTTATACGTTATACGTTATACGTTATACGTTATAGGTTATACGTTATACGTTATACGTTATACGTTACACGTTATACGTTACAAGATATACGTTATACGTTATACGTTATCCGTTATACGTTATACGTTATACGTTATACGTTATACGTTGCACACTATACGTTATACGGCATAAGTTCTAGGATATGCGTTATATATTATATGTTATACGTTATACGTTATACGTTATACGTTATACGTTATACGTTAGACGTTATACGTTATACGTTATACGTTATACGTTATACGTTATACGTTATACGTTATACGTTATACGTTATACGTTATACGTTATACGTTATACGTTGCACACTATACGTTATACGGCATAAGTTCTAGGATATGCGTTATATATTATATGTTATACGTTATACGTTATACGTTATACGTTATACGTTATACGTTATACGTTATACGTTATACGTTATACGTTATACGTTATACGTTATACGTTATACGTTATACGTTATACGTTATACGTCATACGTTATAGGTTATACGTTATACGTTACACGTTATACGTTACACGGTATACGTTATACGTTATACGTTATACGTTATACGTTATACGTTATACGTTATACGTTATACGTTATACGTTATACGTTATACGTTATACGTTATACGTTATACGTTCTACGTTATACGTTGTACGTTATACGTTGTACGTTATACGTTACACGTTATACGTTACACGATATACGTTATACGTTACACGTTATACGTTATACGTTAAACGTTATACGTTATACGTTACACGTTATACGTTACACGATATACGTTATACGTTATACGTTATACGTTATACGTTATACGTTATACATTATACGTTATACGTTATACGTTATACGTTAGACGTTATACGTTATACGTTATACGTTCTACGTTCTACGTTATACGTTATACGTTATACGTTATACGTTATACGTTATACGTTATACGTTATACGTTATACGTTATACGTTATACGTTATACGTTATACGTTATACGTTATACGTTATACGTTATACGTTAGACGTTATACGTTATACGTTATACGTTCTACGTTCTACGTTATACGTTATACGTTATACGTTATACGTATTACGTTATACGTTATACGTTATACGTTAAAAGTTATACGTTATACGTTATACGTTATACGTTATACACTATACGTTATACGTTATACGTTATACACTATACGTTATACGTTATACGTTATACACTATACGTTATACCGCATAAGTTCTAGGATATGCGTCATATATTATATGTTATACGTTATACGTTATACGATATACGTTATACGTCATACGTTATACGTTATACGTTATACGTTATACGTTATACGTTATACGTTATACGTTATACGTTATACGTTATACGTTATACGTTATACGTTATACGTTATACGTTATACGTTATACGTTGTACGTTAGACGTTATACGTTGTACGTTATACGTTATACGTTATACGTTACACGTTATACGTTACACGATATACGTTATACGTTATACGTTATACGTTATACGTTATACGTTATACGTTATACGTTGCACACTATACGTTATACGGCATAAGTTCTAGGATATGCGTTATATATTATATGTTATACGTTATACGTTATACGTTATACGTTATACGTTATACGTTAGACGTTATACGTTATACGTTATACGTTCTACGTTCTACGTTATACGTTATACGTTATACGTTATACGTTATACGTTATACGTTATACGTTATACGTTATACGTTATACGTTATACGTTATACGTTATACGTTATACGTTATACGTTATACGTTACACGTTATACGTTACACGATATACGTTATACGTTATACGTTATACGTTGCACACTATACGTTATACGGCATAAGTTCTAGGATATGCTTTATATATTATATGTTATACGTTATACGTTATACGTTATACGTTACACCGTATCCGTTATACGTTATACGTTATACGTTATGCGTTATACGTTATACGTTATACCATATACGTTATACGTTATACGTTATACGTTACACGTTATACGTTACACGGTATACGTTATACACTATACGTTATACCGCATAAGTTCTAGGATATGCGTTATATATTATATGTTATACGTTATACGTTATACGATATACGTTATACGTCATACGTTATACGTTATACGTTATACGTTATACGTTATACGTTATACGTTATACGTTATACGTTATACGTTATACGTTATACGTTATACGTTATACGTTATACGTTATACGCTATACGTTATACGTTATACGTTGTACGTTAGACGTTATACGTTACTCGTTGTACGTTATACGTTATACGTTATACGTTATACGTTATACGTTATACGTTATACGTTATACGTTATACGTTATACGTTATACGTTATACGTTATACGTTATACGTTATACGTTATACGTTATACGTTATACGTTATACGTTATACGTTATACGTTATACGTTATACGTTATACGTTATACGTTATACGTTATAGGTTATACGTTATACGTTCCACGTTATACGTTACACGGTATACGTTATACGTTATACGTTATACGTTATACGTTATACGTTATACGTTATACGTTATACGTTATACGTTATACGTTATACGTTGTACGTTATACGTTGTACGTTATACGTTACACGTTATACGTTACACGATATACGTTATACGTTACACGTTATACGTTATACGTTATACGTTATACGTTATACGTTATACGTTATTCAGCATAAGTTCTAGGATATGCGTTATACATTATATGTTATACGTTATACGTTATACGTTATACGTTATACGTTATACGTTATACGTTATACGTTATACGTTATACGTTATACGTTATACGTTATACGTTATACGTTATACGTTATACGTTATACGTTATACGTTATACGTTATACGTTATACGTTATACGTTATACGTTATACGTTATACGTTATACGTTATACGTTATACGTTATACGTTATACGTTATACATTATACGTATTACGTTATACGTTATACGTTATACTTTATACGTTATACGTTATACGTTATACGTTATACGTTATACGTTATACGTTATACGTTATACGTTATACGTTATACGTTATACGTTATACGTTATACGTTATACGTTATACGTTATACGTTATTCTTTATACGTTATACGTTATACGTTATACGTTACACGTTATACGTTACACGATATACGTTATACGTTACACGTTATACGTTATACGTTATACGTTATACGTTATACGTTATACGTTATACGTTATACGTTATACGTTATACGTTATACGTTATACGTTATACGTTATACGTTATACGTTATACGTTATACGTTATACGTTATACGTTATACGTTATACGTTATACGTTATACGTTACACGTTATACGTTACACGTTCTACGTTACACGATATACGTTATACGTTATACGTTATACGTTATACGTTATACGTTATACGTTATACGTTGCACACTATACGTTATACGGCATAAGTTCTAGGATATGCGTTATATATTATATGTTATACGTTATACGTTATACGTTATACGTTATACGTTATACGTTATACGTTATACGTTATACGTTATACGTTATACGTTATACGTTATACGTTATACGTTATACGTTATACGTTATACGTTATACGTTTTACGGTATACGTTACACGTTATACGTTACACGATATACGTTATACGTTACACGTTATACGTTATACGTTATACGTTATATGTTATACGTTATTCAGCATAAGTTCTAGGATATGCGTTATACATTATATGTTATACGTTATACGTTATACGTTATACGTAATACGTTATACGTTATACGTTATACGTTATACGTTATACGTTATACGTTATACGTTATACGTTGTACGTTATACGTTGTACGTTATACGTTCTACGTTCTACGTTATACGTTATACGTTATACGTTATACGTTATACGTTATACGTTATACGTTATACGTTATACGTTATACGTTATACGTTATACGTTATACGTTATACGTTGTACGTTATACGTTATACGTTATACGTTATACGTTATACGTTATACGTTATACGTTATACGTTATACGTTACACGTTATACGTTACACGATATACGTTATACGTTATACGTTATACGTTATACGTTATACGTTATACGTTATACGTTGCACACTATACGTTATACGGCATAAGTGCTAGGATATGCGTTATATATTATATGTTATACGTTATACGTTATACGTTATACGTTATACGTTATACGTTAGACGTTATACGTTATACGTTATACGTTCTACGTTCTACGTTATACGTTATACGTTATACGTTATACGTTATACGTTATACGTTATACGTTATACGTTATACGTTATACGTTATAGGTTATACGTTATACGTTATACGTTATACGTTACACGTTATACGTTACAAGATATACGTTATACGTTATACGTTATACGTTATACGTTATACGTTATACGTTATACGTTATACGTTATACGTTATACGTTATACGTTATACGTTATACGTTATACGTTATACGTTGCACACTATACGTTATACGGCATAAGTTCTAGGATATGCGTTATATATTATATGTTATACGTTATACGTTATACGTTATACGTTATACGTTATACGTTAGACGTTATACGTTATACGTTATACGTTATACGTTATACGTTATACGTTATACGTTATACGTTATACGTTATACGTTATACGTTATACGTTATACGTTGCACACTATACGTTATACGGCATAAGTTCTAGGATATGCGTTATATATTATATGTTATACGTTATACGTTATACGTTATACGTTGCACACTATACGTTATACGGCATAAGTTCTAGGATATGCGTTATATATTATACGTCATACGTTATACGTATTACGTTATACGTTATACGTTATACGTTAAAAGTTATACGTTATACGTTATACGTTATACGTTATACACTATACGTTATACGTTATACGTTATACACTATACGTTATACGTTATACGTTATACACTATACGTTATACCGCATAAGTTCTAGGATATGCGTTATATATTATATGTTATACGTTATACGTTATACGATATACGTTATACGTCATACGTTATACGTTATACGTTATACGTTATACGTTATACGTTATACGTTATACGTTATACGTTATACGCTATACGTTATACGTTATTCAGCATAAGTTCTAGGATATGCGTTATACATTATATGTTATACGTTATACGTATACGTTATACGTTATACGTTATACGTTATACGTTATACGTTATACGTTATACGTTATACGTTATACGTTATACGTTATACGTTATACGTTATACGTTATACGTTATACGTTATACGTTGTACGTTAGACGTTATACGTTATACGTTATACGTTATACGTTATACGTTACACGTTATACGTTACACGATATACGTTATACGTTATACGTTATACGTTATACGTTATACGTTATACGTTATACGTTGCACACTATACGTTATACGGCATAAGTTCTAGGATATGCGTTATATATTATATGTTATACGTTATACGTTATACGTTATACGTTATACGTTATACGTTAGACGTTATACGTTATACGTTATACGTTCTACGTTCTACGTTATACGTTATACGTTATACGTTATACGTTATACGTTATACGTTATACGTTATACGTTATACGTTATACGTTATACGTTATACGTTATACGTTATACGTTATACGTTATACGTTATACGTTATACGTTACACGTTATACGTTACACGATATACGTTATACGTTATACGTTATACGTTATACGTTATACGTTATACGTTATACGTTATACGTCATACGTTATGCGTATTACGTTATACGTTATACGTTATACGTTATACGTTAAAAGTTATACGTTATACGTTATACGTTATACGTTATACACTATACGTTATACGTTATACGTTATACGTTATACGTTATACGTTATACGTTACACGTTATACGTTACACGATATACGTTATACGTTATACGTTATACGTTATACGTTATACGTTATACGTTATACGTTGCACACTATACGTTATACGGCATAAGTTCTAGGATATGCTTTATATATTATATGTTATACGTTATACGTTATACGTTATACGTTACACGGTATACGTTATACGTTATCCGTTATACGTTATACGTTATACGTTATGCGTTATACGTTATACGTTATACCATATACGTTATACGTTATACGTTATACGTTACACGTTATACGTTACACGGTATACGTTATACGTTATCCGTTACACGTTATACGTTACACGTTATACGTTATACGTTATTCGTTATACGTTATACGTTATACGTTATACGTTATACGTTATACGTTATACGTTATACGTTATACGTTACACGGTATACGTTATACGTTATCCGTTATACGTTATACGTTATACGTTATACGTTATACGTTATACGTTATACGTTATACGTTATACGTTATACGTTATACGTTATACGTTATACGTTACACGTTACACGTTATACGTTATACGTTATACGTTATACGTTATACGTTATACGTTATACGTTATACGTCATACGTTATGCGTATTACGTTATACGTTATACGTTATACGTTATACGTTAAAAGTTATACGTTATACGTTATACGTTATACGTTATACACTATACGTTATACGTTATACGTTATACACTATACGTTATACGTTATACGTTATACACTATACGTTATACCGCATAAGTTCTAGGACATGCGTTATATATTATATGTTATACGTTATACGTTATACGATATACGTTATACGTCATACGTTATACGTTATACGTTATACGTTATACGTTATACGTTATACGTTATACGTTATACGTTATACGTTATACGTTATACGTTATACGCTATACGTTATACGTTATTCAGCATAAGTTCTAGGATATGCGTTATACATTATATGTTATACGTTATACGTATACGTTATACGTTATACGTTATACGTTACACGTTATACGTTATACGTTATACGTTATACGTTATACGTTATACGTTATACGTTATACGTTATACGTTATACGTTATACGTTATACGTTATACGTTATACGTTATACGTTATACGTTGTACGTTAGACGTTATACGTTACTCGTTGTACGTTATACGTTATACGTTATACGTTATACGTTATACGTTATACGTTATACGTTATACGTTATACGTTACACGTTATACGTTATACGTTATACGTTATACGTTATACGTTATACGTTATACGTTATACGTTATACGTTATACGTTATACGTTATATGTTATACGTTATACGTTACACGTTATACGTTACACGGTATACGTTATACGTTATACGTTATACGTTATACGTTATACGTTATACGTTATACGTTATACGTTATACGTTATACGTTGTACGTTATACGTTGTACGTTATACGTTACACGTTATACGTTACACGATATACGTTATACGTCATACGTTATACGTTATACGTTATACGTTATACGTTATACGTTATACGTTATACGTTATACGTTATACGTTATACGTTATACGTTATACGTTATACGTTATACGTTATACGCTATACGTTATACGTTATACGTTGTACGTTAGACGTTATACGTTACTCGTTGTACGTTATACGTTATACGTTATACGTTATACGTTATACGTTATACGTTATACGTTATACGTTATACGTTATACGTTATACGTTATACGTTATACGTTATACGTTATACGTTATACGTTATACGTTATACGTTATACGTTATACTTTATACGTTATACGTTATACGTTATACGTTATACGTTATACGTTATAGGTTATACGTTATACGTTCCACGTTATACGTTACACGGTATACGTTACACGTTATACGTTATACGTTATACGTTATACGTTATACGTTATACGTTATACGTTATACGTTATACGTTATACGTTGTACGTTATACGTTGTACGTTATACGTTACACGTTATACGTTACACGATATACGTTATACGTTACACGTTATACGTTATACGTTATACGTTATACGTTATACGTTATACGTTATACGTTATACGTTATACGATATACGTTATACGTTATACGTTATACGTTATACGTTATACGTTATACGTTATACGTTATACGTTATACATTATACGTATTACGTTATACGTTATACGTTATACTTTATACGTTATACGTTATACGTTATACGTTATACGTTATACGTTATACGTTATACGTTATACGTTATACGTTATACGTTATACGTTATACGTTATACGTTATACGTTATACGTTATTCTTTATACGTTATACGTTATACGTTATACGTTACACGATATACGTTATACGTTATACGTTATACGTTATACGTTATACGTTATACGTTGCACACTATACGTTATACGGCATAAGTTCTAGGATATGCTTTATATATTATATGTTATACGTTATACGTTATACGTTATACGTTACACGGTATACGTTATACGTTATCCGTTATACGTTATACGTTATACGTTATGCGTTATACGTTATACGTTATACCATATACGTTATACGTTATACGTTATACGTTACACGTTATACGTTACACGGTATACGTTATACGTTATCCGTTACACGTTATACGTTACACGTTATACGTTATACGTTATTCGTTATACGTTATACGTTATACGTTATACGTTATACGTTATACGTTATACGTTATACGTTATACGTTATACGTTATACGTTACACGTTATACGTTACACGATATACGTTATACGTTATACGTTATACGTTATACGTTATACGTTATACGTTATACGTCATACGATATGCGTATTACGTTATACGTTATACGTTATACGTTATACGTTAAAAGTTATACGTTATACGTTATACGTTATACGTTATACACTATACGTTACACGTTATACGTTATACGTTATACGTTATACGTTATACGTTACACGTTATACGTTACACGATATACGTTATACGTTATACGTTATACGTTATACGTTATACGTTATACGTTGCACACTATACGTTATACGGCATAAGTTCTAGGATATGCTTTATATATTATATGTTATACGTTATACGTTATACGTTATACGTTACACGGTATACGTTATACGTTATCCGTTATACGTTATACGTTATACGTTATGCGTTATACGTTATACGTTATACCATATACGTTATACGTTATACGTTATACGTTACACGTTATACGTTACACGGTATACGTTATACGTTATCCGTTACACGTTATACGTTACACGTTATACGTTATACGTTATTCGTTATACGTTATACGTTATACGTTATACGTTATACGTTATACGTTATACGTTATACGTTATACGTTACACGGTATACGTTATACGTTATCCGTTATACGTTATACGTTATACGTTATACCTTATACGTTATACGTTATACGTTATACGTTATACGTTATACGTTATACGTTATACGTTATACGTTACACGTTACACGTTATACGTTATACGTTATACGTTATACGTTATACGTTATACGTTATACGTTATACGTCATACGTTATGCGTATTACGTTATACGTTATACGTTATACGTTATACGTTAAAAGTTATACGTTATACGTTATACGTTATACGTTATACACTATACGTTATACGTTATACGTTATACACTATACGTTATACGTTATACGTTATACACTATACGTTATACCGCATAAGTTCTAGGACATGCGTTATATATTATATGTTATACGTTATACGTTATACGATATACGTTATACGTTATACGTTATACGTTATACGTTACACGTTATACGTTATACGTTATACGTTATACGTTATACGTTATACGTTATACGTTATACGTTATACGTTATACGTTATACGTTATACGTTATATGTTATACGTTATACGTTACACGTTATACGTTACACGGTATACGTTATACGTTATACGTTATACGTTATACGTTATACGTTATACGTTATACGTTATACGTTATACGTTATACGTTGTACGTTATACGTTGTACGTTATACGTTACACGTTATACGTTACACGATATACGTTATACGTCATACGTTATACGTTATACGTTATACGTTATACGTTATACGTTATACGTTATACGTTATACGTTATACGTTATACGTTATACGTTATACGTTATACGTTATACGTTATACGCTATACGTTATACGTTATACGTTATACGTTATACGTTATACGTTATACGTTATGCGTTATACGTTATACGTTATACGTTATACGTTATACGTTATACGTTATACATTATACGTATTACGTTATACGTTATACGTTATACTTTATACGTTATACGTTATACGTTATACGTTATACGTTATACGTTATACGTTATACGTTATACGTTATACGTTATACGTTATACGTTATACGTTATACGTTATACGTTATACGTTATTCTTTATACGTTATACGTTATACGTTATACGTTACACGTTATACGTTACACGATATACGTTATACGTTACACGTTATACGTTATACGTTATACGTTATACGTTATACGTTATACGTTATACGTTATACGTTATACGTTATACGTTATACGTTATACGTTATACGTTATACGTTATACGTTATACGTTATACGTTATACGTTATACGTTATACGTTATACGTTATACGTTATACGTTACACGTTATACGTTACACGTTCTACGTTACACGATATACGTTATACGTTATACGTTATACGTTATACGTTATACGTTATACGTTATACGTTGCACACTATACGTTATACGGCATAAGTTCTAGGATATGCGTTATATATTATATGTTATACGTTATACGTTATACGTTATACGTTATACGTTATACGTTATACGTTATACGTTATACGTTATACGTTATACGTTATACGTTATACGTTATACGTTATACGTTATACGTTATACGTTATACGTTTTACGGTATACGTTACACGTTATACGTTACACGATATACGTTATACGTTACACGTTATACGTTATACGTTATACGTTATATGTTATACGTTATTCAGCATAAGTTCTAGGATATGCGTTATACATTATATGTTATACGTTATACGTTATACGTTATACGTTATACGTTATACGTAATACGTTATACGTTATACGTTATACGTTATACGTTATACGTTATACGTTATACGTTATACGTTGTACGTTATACGTTGTACGTTATACGTTCTACGTTCTACGTTATACGTTATACGTTATACGTTATACGTTATACGTTATACGTTATACGTTATACGTTATACGTTATACGTTATACGTTATACGTTATACGTTATACGTTGTACGTTATACGTTATACGTTATACGTTATACGTTATACGTTATACGTTATACGTTATACGTTATACGTTATACGTTACACGTTATACGTTACACGATATACGTTATACGTTATACGTTATACGTTATACGTTATACGTTATACGTTATACGTTGCACACTATACGTTATACGGCATAAGTGCTAGGATATGCGTTATATATTATATGTTATACGTTATACGTTATACGTTATACGTTATACGTTATACGTTAGACGTTATACGTTATACGTTATACGTTCTACGTTCTACGTTATACGTTATACGTTATACGTTATACGTTATACGTTATACGTTATACGTTATACGTTATACGTTATACGTTATAGGTTATACGTTATACGTTATACGTTATACGTTACACGTTATACGTTACAAGATATACGTTATACGTTATACGTTATACGTTATACGTTATACGTTATACGTTATACGTTATACGTTATACGTTATACGTTATACGTTATACGTTATACGTTATACGTTATACGTTATACGTTGCACACTATACGTTATACGGCATAAGTTCTAGGATATGCGTTATATATTATATGTTATACGTTATACGTTATACGTTATACGTTATACGTTATACGTTAGACGTTATACGTTATACGTTATACGTTGCACACTATACGTTATACGGCATAAGTTCTAGGATATGCGTTATATATTATATGTTATACGTTATACGTTATACGTTATACGTTGCACACTATACGTTATACGGCATAAGTTCTAGGATATGCGTTATATATTATACGTCATACGTTATACGTATTACGTTATACGTTATACGTTATACGTTAAAAGTTATACGTTATACGTTATACGTTATACGTTATACACTATACGTTATACGTTATACGTTATACACTATACGTTATACGTTATACGTTATACACTATACGTTATACCGCATAAGTTCTAGGATATGCGTTATATATTATATGTTATACGTTATACGTTATACGATATACGTTATACGTCATACGTTATACGTTATACGTTATACGTTATACGTTATACGTTATACGTTATACGTTATACGTTATACGCTATACGTTATACGTTATTCAGCATAAGTTCTAGGATATGCGTTATACATTATATGTTATACGTTATACGTATACGTTATACGTTATACGTTATACGTTATACGTTATACGTTATACGTTATACGTTATACGTTATACGTTATACGTTATACGTTATACGTTATACGTTATACGTTATACGTTATACGTTGTACGTTAGACGCTATACGTTATACGTTATACGTTATACGTTATACGTTACACGTTATACGTTACACGATATACGTTATACGTTATACGTTATACGTTATACGTTATACGTTATACGTTATACGTTGCACACTATACGTTATACGGCATAAGTTCTAGGATATGCGTTATATATTATATGTTATACGTTATACGTTATACGTTATACGTTATACGTTATACGTTAGACGTTATACGTCATACGTTATACGTTCTACGTTCTACGTTATACGTTATACGTTATACGTTATACGTTATACGTTATACGTTATACGTTATACGTTATACGTTATACGTTATACGTTATACGTTATACGTTATACGTTATACGTTGTACGTTATACGTTATACGTTACACGTTATACGTTACACGATATACGTTATACGTTATACGTTATACGTTGCACACTATACGTTATACGGCATAAGTTCTAGGATATGCTTTATATATTATATGTTATACGTTATACGTTATACGTTATACGTTACACGGTATACGTTATACGTTATCCGTTATACGTTATACGTTATACGTTATGCGTTATACGTTATACGTTATACCATATACGTTATACGTTATACGTTATACGTTACACGTTATACGTTACACGGTATACGTTATACGTTATCCGTTACACGTTATACGTTACACGTTATACGTTATACGTTATTCGTTATACGTTATACGTTATACGTTATACGTTATACGTTATACGTTATACGTTATACGTTATACGTTACACGGTATACGTTATACGTTATCCGTTATACGTTATACGTTATACGTTATACGTTATACGTTATACGTTATACGTTATACGTTATACGTTATACGTTATACGTTATACGTTATACGTTACACGTTACACGTTATACGTTATACGTTATACGTTATACGTTATACGTTATACGTTATACGTTATACGTTATACGTCATACGTTATGCGTATTACGTTATACGTTATACGTTATACGTTGCACACTATACGTTATACGGCATAAGTTCTAGGATATGCGTTATATATTATATGTTATACGTTATACGTTATACGTTATACGTTATACGTTATTCAGCATAAGTTCTAGGATATGCGTTATACATTATATGTTATACGTTATACGTATACGTTATACGTTATACGTTATACGTTATACGTTATACGTTATACGTTATACGTTATACGTTATACGTTATACGTTATACGTTATACGTTATACGTTATACGTTATACGTTATACGTTGTACGTTATACGTCATACGTTATACGTTATACGTTATACGTTATACGTTATACGTTATACGTTATACGTTATACGTTATACGCTATACGTTATACGTTATTCAGCATAAGTTCTAGGATATGCGTTATACATTATATGTTATACGTTATACGTATACGTTATACGTTATACGTTATACGTTATACGTTATACGTTATACGTTATACGTTATACGTTATACGTTATACGTTATACGTTATACGTTATACGTTATACGTTATACGTTATACGTTGTACGTTAGACGCTATACGTTATACGTTATACGTTATACGTTATACGTTACACGTTATACGTTACACGATATACGTTATACGTTATACGTTATACGTTATACGTTATACGTTATACGTTATACGTTGCACACTATACGTTATACGGCATAAGTTCTAGGATATGCGTTATATATTATATGTTATACGTTATACGTTATACGTTATACGTTATACGTTATACGTTAGACGTTATACGTCATACGTTATACGTTCTACGTTCTACGTTATACGTTATACGTTATACGTTATACGTTATACGTTATACGTTATACGTTATACGTTATACGTTATACGTTATACGTTATACGTTATACGTTATACGTTATACGTTGTACGTTATACGTCATACGTTATGCGTATTACGTTATACGTTATACGTTATACGTTATACGTTAAAAGTTATACGTTATACGTTATACGTTATACGTTATACACTATACGTTATACGTTATACGTTATACGTTACACGTTATACGTTACACGGTATACGTTATACGTTATCCGTTACACGTTATACGTTACACGTTATACGTTATACGTTATTCGTTATACGTTATACGTTATACGTTATACGTTATACGTTATACGTTATACGTTATACGTTATACGTTACACGGTATACGTTATACGTTATCCGTTATACGTTATACGTTATACGTTATACGTTATACGTTATACGTTATACGTTATACGTTATACGTTATACGTTATACGTTATACGTTATACGTTACACGTTACACGTTATACGTTATACGTTATACGTTATACGTTATACGTTATACGTTATACGTTATACGTTATACGTCATACGTTATGCGTATTACGTTATACGTTATACGTTATACGTTATACGTTAAAAGTTATACGTTATACGTTATACGTTATACGTTATACACTATACGTTATACGTTATACGATATACACTATACGTTATACGTTATACGTTATACACTATACGTTATACCGCATAAGTTCTAGGACATGCGTTATATATTATATGTTATACGTTATACGTTATACGATATACGTTATACGTCATACGTTATACGTTATACGTTATACGTTATACGTTATACGTTATACGTTATACGTTATACGTTATACGTTATACGTTATACGCTATACGTTATACGTTATTCAGCATAAGTTCTAGGATATGCGTTATACATTATATGTTATACGTTATACGTATACGTTATACGTTATACGTTATACGTTACACGTTATACGTTATACGTTATACGTTATACGTTATACGTTATACGTTATACGTTATACGTTATACGTTATACGTTATACGTTATACGTTATACGTTATACGTTATACGTTGTACGTTAGACGTTATACGTTACTCGTTGTACGTTATACGTTATACGTTATACGTTATACGTTATACGTTATACGTTATACGTTATACGTTATACGTTACACGTTATACGTTATACGTTATACGTTATACGTTATACGTTATACGTTATACGTTATACGTTATACGTTATACGTTATACGTTATATGTTATACGTTATACGTTACACGTTATACGTTACACGGTATACGTTATACGTTATACGTTATACGTTATACGTTATACGTTATACGTTATACGTTATACGTTATACGTTATACGTTGTACGTTATACGTTGTACGTTATACGTTACACGTTATACGTTACACGATATACGTTATACGTTACACGTTATACGTTATACGTTATACGTTATACGTTATACGTTATACGTTATACATTATACGTATTACGTTATACGTTATACGTTATACGTTATACGTTATACGTTATACTTTATACGTTATACGTTATACGTTATACGTTATACGTTATACGTTATACGTTATACGTTATACGTTATACGTTACACGTTATACGTTACACGTTCTACGTTACACGATATACGTTATACGTTATGCGTATTACGTTATACGTTATACGTTATACGTTATACGTTAAAAGTTATACGTTATACGTTATACGTTATACGTTATACACTATACGTTATACGTTATACGATATACACTATACGTTATACGTTATACGTTATACACTATACGTTATACCGCATAAGTTCTAGGACATGCGTTATATATTATATGTTATACGTTATACGTTATACGATATACGTTATACGTCATACGTTATACGTTATACGTTATACGTTATACGTTATACGTTATACGTTATACGTTATACGTTATACGTTATACGTTATACGCTATACGTTATACGTTATTCAGCATAAGTTCTAGGATATGCGTTATACATTATATGTTATACGTTATACGTATACGTTATACGTTATACGTTATACGTTACACGTTATACGTTATACGTTATACGTTATACGTTATACGTTATACGTTATACGTTATACGTTATACGTTATACGTTATACGTTATACGTTATACGTTATACGTTATACGTTGTACGTTAGACGTTATACGTTACTCGTTGTACGTTATACGTTATACGTTATACGTTATACGTTATACGTTATACGTTATACGTTATACGTTATACGTTACACGTTATACGTTATACGTTATACGTTATACGTTATACGTTATACGTTATACGTTATACGTTATACGTTATACGTTATACGTTATATGTTATACGTTATACGTTACACGTTATACGTTACACGGTATACGTTATACGTTATACGTTATACGTTATACGTTATACGTTATACGTTATACGTTATACGTTATACGTTATACGTTGTACGTTATACGTTGTACGTTATACGTTACACGTTATACGTTACACGATATACGTTATACGTTACACGTTATACGTTATACGTTATACGTTATACGTTATACGTTATACGTTATACATTATACGTATTACGTTATACGTTATACGTTATACGTTATACGTTATACGTTATACTTTATACGTTATACGTTATACGTTATACGTTATACGTTATACGTTATACGTTATACGTTATACGTTATACGTTACACGTTATACGTTACACGTTCTACGTTACACGATATACGTTATACGTTATACGTTACTCGTTGTACGTTATACGTTATACGTTATACGTTATACGTTATACGTTATACGTTATACGTTATACGTTATACGTTACACGTTATACGTTATACGTTATACGTTATACGTTATACGTTATACGTTATACGTTATACGTTATACGTTATACATTATACGTATTACGTTATACGTTATACGTTATACGTTATACGTTATACGTTATACTTTATACGTTATACGTTATACGTTATACGTTATACGTTATACGTTATACGTTATACGTTATACGTTATACGTTATACGTTATACGTTGCACACTATACGTTATACGGCATAAGTTCTAGGATATGCGTTATATATTATATGTTATACGTTATACGTTATACGTTATACGTTATACGTTATACGTTAGACGTTATACGTCATACGTTATACGTTCTACGTTCTACGTTATACGTTATACGTTATACGTTATACGTTATACGTTATACGTTATACGTTATACGTTATACGTTATACGTTATACGTTATACGTTATACGTTATACGTTATACGTTATACGTTATACGTTACACGTTATACGTTACACGATATACGTTATACGTTATACGTTATACGTTGCACACTATACGTTATACGGCATAAGTTCTAGGATATGCTTTATATATTATATGTTATACGTTATACGTTATACGTTATACGTTACACGGTATACGTTATACGTTATCCGTTATACGTTATACGTTATACGTTATGCGTTATACGTTATACGTTATACCATATACGTTATACGTTATACGTTATACGTTACACGTTATACGTTACACGGTATACGTTATACGTTATCCGTTACACGTTATACGTTACACGTTATACGTTATACGTTATTCGTTATACGTTATACGTTATACGTTATACGTTATACGTTATACGTTATACGTTATACGTTATACGTTACACGGTATACGTTATACGTTATCCGTTATACGTTATACGTTATACGTTATACGTTATACGTTATACGTTATACGTTATACGTTATACGTTATACGTTATACGTTATACGTTATACGTTACACGTTACACGTTATACGTTATACGTTATACGTTATACGTTATACGTTATACGTTATACGTTATACGTTATACGTCATACGTTATGCGTATTACGTTATACGTTATACGTTATACGTTATACGTTAAAAGTTATACGTTATACGTTATACGTTATACGTTATACACTATACGTTATACGTTATACGATATACACTATACGTTATACGTTATACGTTATACACTATACGTTATACCGCATAAGTTCTAGGACATGCGTTATATATTATATGTTATACGTTATACGTTATACGATATACGTTATACGTCATACGTTATACGTTATACGTTATACGTTATACGTTATACGTTATACGTTATACGTTATACGTTATACGTTATACGTTATACGCTATACGTTATACGTTATTCAGCATAAGTTCTAGGATATGCGTTATACATTATATGTTATACGTTATACGTATACGTTATACGTTATACGTTATACGTTACACGTTATACGTTATACGTTATACGTTATACGTTATACGTTATACGTTATACGTTATACGTTATACGTTATACGTTATACGTTATACGTTATACGTTATACGTTATACGTTGTACGTTAGACGTTATACGTTACTCGTTGTACGTTATACGTTATACGTTATACGTTATACGTTATACGTTATACGTTATACGTTATACGTTATACGTTACACGTTATACGTTATACGTTATACGTTATACGTTATACGTTATACGTTATACGTTATACGTTATACGTTATACGTTATACGTTATATGTTATACGTTATACGTTACACGTTATACGTTACACGGTATACGTTATACGTTATACGTTATACGTTATACGTTATACGTTATACGTTATACGTTATACGTTATACGTTATACGTTGTACGTTATACGTTGTACGTTATACGTTACACGTTATACGTTACACGATATACGTTATACGTTACACGTTATACGTTATACGTTATACGTTATACGTTATACGTTATACGTTATACATTATACGTATTACGTTATACGTTATACGTTATACGTTATACGTTATACGTTATACTTTATACGTTATACGTTATACGTTATACGTTATACGTTATACGTTATACGTTATACGTTATACGTTATACGTTACACGTTATACGTTACACGTTCTACGTTACACGATATACGTTATACGTTATACGTTATACGTTATACGTTATACGTTATACGTTATACGTTATACGTTATACGTTGCACACTATACGTTATACGGCATAAGTTCTAGGATATGCGTTATATATTATATGTTATACGTTATACGTTATACGTTATACGTTATACGTTATACGTTATACGTTATACGTTATACGTTATACGTTATACGTTATACGTTATACGTTATACGTTATACGTTATACGTTATACGGTATACGTTACACGTTATACGTTACGCGATATACGTTATACGTTACACGTTATACGTTATACGTTATACGTTATACGTTATACGTTATTCAGCATAAGTTCTAGGATATGCGTTATACATTATATGTTATACGTTATACGTTATACGTTATACGTTATACGTTATACGTAATACGTTATACGTTATACGTTATACGTTATACGTTATACGTTATACGTTATACGTTATACGTTGTACGTTATACGTTGTACGTTATACGTTCTACGTTATACGTTATACGTTATACGTTATACGTTATACGTTATACGTTATACGTTATACGTTATACGTTATACGTTATACGTTATACGTTATACGTTATACGTTATACGTTATACGTTATACGTTATACGTTGTACGTTATACGTTATACGTTATACGTTATACGTTATACGTTATACGTTATACGTTATACGTTATACGTTACACGTTATACGTTACACGATATACGTTATACATTATACGTTATACGTTATACGTTATACGTTATACGTTATACGTTGCACACTATACGTTATACGGCATAAGTTCTAGGATATGCGTTATATATTATATGTTATACGTTATACGTTATACGTTATACGTTATACGTTATACGTAATACGTTATACGTTATACGTTATACGTTATACGTTATACGTTATACGTTGTACGTTATACGTTGTACGTTATACGTTGTACGTTATACGTTCTACGTTATACGTTATACGTTATACGTTATACGTTATACGTTATACGCTATACGTTATACGTTATACGTTATACGTTATACGTTATACGTTATACGTTATACGTTATACGTTATACGTTATACGTTATACGTTGTACGTTATACGTTATACGTTATACGTTATACGTTATACGTTATACGTTATACGTTGTACGTTATACGTTATACGTTATACGTTATACGTTATACGTTATACGTTATACGTTATACGTTATACGTTACACGTTATACGTTACACGTTATACGTTACACGATATACGTTATACGTTATACGTTATACGTTATACGTTATACGTTATTCGTTATACGTTGCACACTATACGTTATACGGCATAAGTTCTAGGATATGCGTTATATATTATATGTTATACGTTATACGTTATACGTTATACGTTATACGTTATACGTTAGACGTTATACGTTATACGTTATACGTTCTACGTTCTACGTTATACGTTATACGTTATACGTTATACGTTATACGTTATACGTTATACGTTATACGTTATACGTTATACGTTATAGGTTATACGTTATACGTTATACGTTATACGTTACACGTTATACGTTACAAGATATACGTTATACGTTATACGTTATACGTTATACGTTATACGTTATACGTTATACGTTATACGTTATACGTTGCACACTATACGTTATACGGCATAAGTTCTAGGATATGCGTTATATATTATATGTTATACGTTATACGTTATACGTTATACGTTATACGTTATACGTTAGACGTTATACGTTATACGTTATACGTTCTACGTTCTACGTTATACGTTATACGTTATACGTTATACGTTATACGTTATACGTTATACGTTATACGTTATACGTTATACGTTATACGTTATACGTTATACGTTATACGTTATACGTTATACGTTACACGTTATACGTTACACGATACACGTTATACGTTATACGTTATACGTTGCACACTATACGTTATACGGCATAAGTTCTAGGATATGCTTTATATATTATATGTTATACGTTATACGTTATACGTTATACGTTATACGTTATACGTTATACGTTATACGTTATACGTTATACGTTATAGGTTATACGTTATACGTTATACGTTATACGTTACACGTTATACGTTACAAGATATACGTTATACGTTATACGTTATACGTTATACGTTATACGTTATACGTTATACGTTATACGTTGCACACTATACGTTATACGGCATAAGTTCTAGGATATGCGTTATATATTATATGTTATACGTTATACGTTATACGTTATACGTTATACGTTATACGTTATACGTTAGACGTTATACGTTATACGTTATACGTTACACGGTATACGTTATACGTTATCCGTTATACGTTATACGTTATACGTTATGCGTTATACGTTATACGTTATACCATATACGTTATACGTTATACGTTATACGTTACACGTTATACGTTACACGGTATACGTTATACGTTATCCGTTACACGTTATACGTTACACGTTATACGTTATACGTTATTCGTTATACGTTATACGTTATACGTTATACGTTATACGTTATACGTTATACGTTATACGTTATACGTTATACGTTACACGGTATACGTTATACGTTATCCGTTATACGTTATATGTTATACGTTATACGTTATACGTTATACGTTATACGTTATACGTTATACGTTATACGTTATACGTTATACGTTATACGTTACACGTTACACGTTATACGTTATACGTTATACGTTATACGTTATACGTTATACGTTATACGTTATACGTCATACGTTATACGTATTACGTTATACGTTATACGTTATACGTTAAAAGTTATACGTTATACGTTATTCGTTATACGTTATACACTATACGTTATACGTTATACGTTATACACTATACGTTATACGTTATACGTTATACACTATACGTTATACCGCATAAGTTCTAGGATATGCGTTATATATTATATGTTATACGTTATACGTTATACGATATACGTTATACGTCATACGTTATACGTTATACGTTATACGTTATACGTTATACGTTATACGTTATACGTTATACGTTATACGTTATACGTTATACGTTATACGTTATACGCTATACGTTATACGTTATTCAGCATAAGTTCTAGGATATGCGTTATACATTATATGTTATACGTTATACGTATACGTTATACGTTATACGTTATACGTTATACGTTATACGTTATACGTTATACGTTATACGTTATACGTTATACGTTATACGTTATACGTTATACGTTATACGTTATACGTTATACGTTATACGTTATACGTTGTACGTTAGACGTTATACGTTACTCGTTGTACGTTATACGTTATACGTTATACGTTATACGTTGTACGTTATACGTTATACGTTATACGTTATACGTCATACGTTATACGTCATACGTTATACGTTATACGTTATACGTTATACGTTATACGTTATACGTTATACGTTATACGTTATGCGTTATACGTTATACGTTGTACGTTATACGTTGTACGTTATACGTTGTACGTTATACGTTATACGTTATACGTTATACGTTATACGTTATACGTTATACGTTATACGTTATACGTTATACGTTATACGTTACACGTTATACGTTACACGGTATACGTTATACGTTATACGTTATACGTTATACGTTATACGTTATACGTTATACGTTATACGTTATACGTTATACGTTATACGTTGTACGTTATACGTTGTACGTTATACGTTACACGTTATACGTTACACGATATACGTTATACGTTACACGTTATACGTTATACGTTATACGTTATACGTTATACGTTATACGTTATACATTATACGTATTACGTTATACGTTATACGTTATACGTTATACTTTATACGTTATACGTTATACGTTATACGTTATACGTTATACGTTATACGTTATACGTTATACGTTATACGTTACACGTTATACGTTACACGTTCTACGTTACACGATATACGTTATACGTTATACGTTATACGTAATACGTTATACGTTATACGTTATACGTTGCACACTATACGTTATACGGCATAAGTTCTAGAATATGCGTTATATATTATATGTTATACGTTATACGTTATACGTTATACGTTATACGTTATACGTTATACGTTATACGTTATACGTTATACGTTATACGTTATACGTTATACGTTATACGTTATACGTTATACGTTATACGTTATACGTTATACGGTATACGTTACACGTTATACGTTACACGATATACGTTATACGTTACACGTTATACGTTATACGTTATACGTTATACGTTATACGTTATTCAGCATAAGTTCTAGGATATGCGTTATACATTATATGTTATACGTTATACGTTATACGTTATACGTTATACGTTATACGTAATACGTTATACGTTATACGTTATACGTTATACGTTATACGTTATACGTTATACGTTATACGTTGTACGTTATACGTTGTACGTTATACGTTCTACGTTATACGTTATACGTTATACGTTATACGTTATACGTTATACGTTATACGTTATACGTTATACGTTATACGTTATACGTTATACGTTATACGTTATACGTTATACGTTATACGTTATACGTTATACGTTGTACGTTATACGTTATACGTTATACGTTATACGTTATACGTTATACGTTATACGTTATACGTTATACGTTATACGTTACACGTTATACGTTACACGATATACGTTATACGTTATACGTTATACGTTATACGTTATACGTTATACGTTATACGTTATACGTTGCACACTATACGTTATACGGCATAAGTTCTAGGATATGCGTTATATATTATATGTTATACGTTATACGTTATACGTTATACGTTATACGTTATACGTTAGACGTTATACGTTATACGTTATACGTTCTACGTTCTACGTTATACGTTATACGTTATACGTTATACGTTATACGTTATACGTTATACGTTATACGTTATAGGTTATACGTTATACGTTATACGTTACACGTTACACGTTATACGTTACAAGATATACGTTATACGTTATACGTTATACGTTATACGTTATACGTTATACGTTATACGTTATACGTTACACGTTACACGTTATACGTTATACGTTATACGTTATACGTTATACGTTATACGTTATACGTTATACGTTATACGTCATACGTTATACGTATTACGTTATACGTTATACGTTATACGTTATACGTTAAAAGTTATACGTTATACGTTATACGTTATGCGTTATACACTATACGTTATACGTTATACGTTATACACTATACGTTATACGTTATACGTTATACACTATACGTTATACCGCATAAGTTCTAGGATATGCGTTATATATTATATGTTATACGTTATACGTTATACGATATACGTTATACGTCATACGTTATACGTTATACGTTATACGTTATACGTTATACGTTATACGTTATACGTTATACGTTATACGTTATACGTTATACGCTATACGTTATACGTTATTCAGCATAAGTTCTAGGATATGCGTTATACATTATATGTTATACGTTATACGTATACGTTATACGTTATACGTTATACGTTATACGTTATACGTTATACGTTATACGTTATACGTTATACGTTATACGTTATACGTTATACGTTATACGTTATACGTTATACGTTATACGTTATACGTTATACGTTATACGTTATACGTTATACGTTGTACGTTAGACGTTATACGTTACTCGTTGTACGTTATACGTTATACACTATACGTTATACGTTATACGTTATACACTATACGTTATACCGCATAAGTTCTAGGATATGCGTTATATATTATATGTTATACGTTATACGTTACACGATATACGTTATACGTTATACGTTATACGTTATACGTTATACGTTATACGTTATAGGTTATACGTTATACGTTATACGTTACACGTTACACGTTATACGTTACAAGATATACGTTATACGTTATACGTTATACGTTATACGTTATACGTTATACGTTATACGTTATACGTTACACGTTACACGTTATACGTTATACGTTATACGTTATACGTTATACGTTATACGTTATACGTTATACGTTATACGTCATACGTTATACGTATTACGTTATACGTTATACGTTATACGTTATACGTTAAAAGTTATACGTTATACGTTATACGTTATGCGTTATACACTATACGTTATACGTTATACGTTATACTCTATACGTTATACGCTATACGTTATACACTATACGTTATACCGCATAAGTTCTAGGATATGCGTTATATATTATATGTTATACGTTATACGTTATACGATATACGTTATACGTCATACGTTATACGTTATACGTTATACGTTATACGTTATACGTTATACGTTATACGTTATACGTTATACGTTATACGTTATACGCTATACGTTATACGTTATTCAGCATAAGTTCTAGGATATGCGTTATACATTATATGTTATACGTTATACGTATACGTTATACGTTATACGTTATACGTTATACGTTATACGTTATACGTTATACGTTATACGTTATACGTTATACGTTATACGTTATACGTTATACGTTATACGTTAGACGTTATACGTTATACGTTATACGTTCTACGTTCTACGTTATACGTTATACGTTATACGTTATACGTTGTACGTTATACGTTATACGTTATACGTTATAGGTTATACGTTATACGTTATACGTTACACGTTACACGTTATACGTTACAAGATATACGTTATACGTTATACGTTATACGTTATACGTTATACGTTATACGTTATACGTTATACGTTATACGTTGCACACTATACGTTATACGGCATAAGTTCTAGGATATGCGTTATATATTATATGTTATACGTTATACGTTATACGTTATACGTTATACGTTATACGTTAGACGTTATACGTTATACGTTATACGTTATACGTTATACGTATTACGTTATACGTTATACGTTATACGTTATACGTTATACGTTATACGTTATACGTTATACGTTATACGTTATACGTTATACGTTATACGTTATACGTTATACGTTATACGTTATACGTTATACGTTATACGTTATACGTTACACGTTATACATTACACGATATACGTTATACGTTATACGTTATACATTATACGTATTACGTTATACGTTATACGTTATACGTTATACGTTATACGTTATACGTTATACGTTATACGTTATACGTTATACGTTATACGTTATACGTTATACGTTATACGTTATACGTTATACGTTATACGTTATACGTTATACGTTACACGTTATACGTTATACGTTATACGTTATACGTTATACGTTGTACGTTATACGTTATACGTTATACGTTATACGTTACACGATATACGTTATACGTTTCACGTTATACGTTATACGTTATACGTTATACGTTATACGTTATTCAGCATAAGTTCTAGGATATGCGTTATACATTATATGTTATACGTTATACGTTATACGTTATACGTTATACGTTATACGTTATACGTTATACGTTATACGTTATACGTTATACGTTATACGTTATACGTTATACGTTATACGTTATACGTTATACGTTATACGTTATACGTTATACGTTATACGTCATACGTTATACGTATTACGTTATACGTTATACGTTATACGTTATACGTTATACTCTATACGTTATACGCTATACGTTATACACTATACGTTATACCGCATAAGTTCTAGGATATGCGTTATATATTATATGTTATACGTTATACGTTATACGATATACGTTATACGTCATACGTTATACGTTATACGTTATACGTTATACGTTATACGTTATACGTTATACGTTATACGTTATACGTTATACGTTATACGTTATACGCTATACGTTATACGTTATTCAGCATAAGTTCTAGGATATGCGTTATACATTATATGTTATACGTTATACGTATACGTTATACGTTATACGTTATACGTTATACGTTATACGTTATACGTTATACGTTATACGTTATACGTTATACGTTATACGTTATACGTTATACGTTATACGTTAGACGTTATACGTTATACGTTATACGTTGTACGTTAGACGTTATACGTTACTCGTTGTACGTTATACGTTATACACTATACGTTATACGTTATACGTTATACACTATACGTTATACCGCATAAGTTCTAGGATATGCGTTATATATTATATGTTATACGTTATACGTTACACGATATACGTTATACGTTATACGTTATACGTTATACGTTATACGTTATACGTTATAGGTTATACGTTATACGTTATACGTTACACGTTACACGTTATACGTTACAAGATATACGTTATACGTTATACGTTATACGTTATACGTTATACGTTATACGTTATACGTTATACGTTACACGTTACACGTTATACGTTATACGTTATACGTTATACGTTATACGTATACGTTATACGTTATACGTTATACGTTATACGTTATACGTTATACGTTATACGTTATACGTTATACGTTATACGTTATACGTTATACGTTATACGTTATACGTTATACGTTATACGTTATACGTTATACGTTATACGTTATACGTTATACGTTGTACGTTAGACGTTATACGTTACTCGTTGTACGTTATACGTTATACACTATACGTTATACGTTATACGTTATACACTATACGTTATACCGCATAAGTTCTAGGATATGCGTTATATATTATATGTTATACGTTATACGTTACACGATATACGTTATACGTTATACGTTATACGTTATACGTTATACGTTATACGTTATAGGTTATACGTTATACGTTATACGTTACACGTTACACGTTATACGTTACAAGATATACGTTATACGTTATACGTTATACGTTATACGTTATACGTTATACGTTATACGTTATACGTTACACGTTACACGTTATACGTTATACGTTATACGTTATACGTTATACGTTATACGTTATACGTTATACGTTATACGTCATACGTTATACGTATTACGTTATACGTTATACGTTATACGTTATACGTTAAAAGTTATACGTTATACGTTATACGTTATGCGTTATACACTATACGTTATACGTTATACGTTATACTCTATACGTTATACGCTATACGTTATACACTATACGTTATACCGCATAAGTTCTAGGATATGCGTTATATATTATATGTTATACGTTATACGTTATACGATATACGTTATACGTCATACGTTATACGTTATACGTTATACGTTATACGTTATACGTTATACGTTATACGTTATACGTTATACGTTATACGTTATACGCTATACGTTATACGTTATTCAGCATAAGTTCTAGGATATGCGTTATACATTATATGTTATACGTTATACGTATACGTTATACGTTATACGTTATACGTTATACGTTATACGTTATACGTTATACGTTATACGTTATACGTTATACGTTATACGTTATACGTTATACGTTATACGTTAGACGTTATACGTTATACGTTATACGTTCTACGTTCTACGTTATACGTTATACGTTATACGTTATACGTTGTACGTTATACGTTATACGTTATACGTTATAGGTTATACGTTATACGTTATACGTTACACGTTACACGTTATACGTTACAAGATATACGTTATACGTTATACGTTATACGTTATACGTTATACGTTATACGTTATACGTTATACGTTATACGTTGCACACTATACGTTATACGGCATAAGTTCTAGGATATGCGTTATATATTATATGTTATACGTTATACGTTATACGTTATACGTTATACGTTATACGTTAGACGTTATACGTTATACGTTATACGTTATACGTTATACGTATTACGTTATACGTTATACGTTATACGTTATACGTTATACGTTATACGTTATACGTTATACGTTATACGTTATACGTTATACGTTATACGTTATACGTTATACGTTATACGTTATACGTTATACGTTATACGTTATACGTTACACGTTATACATTACACGATATACGTTATACGTTATACGTTATACATTATACGTATTACGTTATACGTTATACGTTATACGTTATACGTTATACGTTATACGTTATACGTTATACGTTATACGTTATACGTTATACGTTATACGTTATACGTTATACGTTATACGTTATACGTTATACGTTATACGTTATACGTTACACGTTATACGTTATACGTTATACGTTATACGTTATACGTTGTACGTTATACGTTATACGTTATACGTTATACGTTACACGATATACGTTATACGTTTCACGTTATACGTTATACGTTATACGTTATACGTTATACGTTATTCAGCATAAGTTCTAGGATATGCGTTATACATTATATGTTATACGTTATACGTTATACGTTATACGTTATACGTTATACGTTATACGTTATACGTTATACGTTATACGTTATACGTTATACGTTATACGTTATACGTTATACGTTATACGTTATACGTTATACGTTATACGTTGTACGTTATACGTTGTACGTTATACGTTGTACGTTATACGTTCTACGTTATACGTTATACGTTATACGTTATACGTTATACGTTATACGTTATACGTTATACGTTATACGTTATACGTTATACGTTATACGTTATACGTTATACGTTATACGTTATACGTTATACGTTATACGTTATACGTTATACGTTATACGTTATACGTTATACGTTATACGTTATACGTTATACGTTACACGTTATACGTTACACGATATACGTTATACGTTATACGTTATACGTTATACGTTATACGTTATACGTTATACGTTACACGTTATACGTTACACGATATACGTTATACGTTATACGTTATACGTTATACGTTGCACACTATACGTTATACGGCATAAGTTCTAGGATATGCGTTATATATTATATGTTATACGTTATACGTTATACGTTATACGTTATACGTTATACGTTAGACGTTAGACGTTATACGTTATACGTTATACGTTATACGTATTACGTTATACGTTATACGTTATCCGTTATACGTTATACGTCATACGTTATACGTATTACGTTATACGTTATACGTTATACGTTATACGTTATACGTTACACGTTATACGTTACACGGTATACGTTATACGTTATCCGTTGTACGTTATACGTTATACGTTATACGTTATACGTTATACGTTATACGTTATACGTTATACGTTATACGTTATACGTTGTACGTTATACGTTGTACGTTATACGTTCTACGTTATACGTTATACGTTATACGTTATACGTTATACGTTATACGTTATACGTTATACGTTATACGTTATACGTTATACGTTATACGTTATACGTTACACGTTATACGTTACACGGTATACGTTATACGTTATCCGTTATACGTTATACGTTATACGTTATACGTATTACGTTATACGTTATACGTTATACGTTATACGTTATACGTTACACGTTATACGTTACACGGTATACGTTATACGTTATCCGTTATACGTTATACGTTATACGTTATACGTATTACGTTATACGTTATACGTTATACGTTATACGTTATACGTTACACGTTATACGTTACACGGTATACGTTATACGTTATCCGTTATACGTTATACGTTATACGTTATACGTATTACGTTATACGTTATACGTTATCCGTTATACGTTATACGTTATACGTTATACGTATTACGTTATACGTTATACGTTATACGTTATACGTATTACGTTATACGTTATACGTTATACGTTATACGTTATACGTTACACGTTATACGTTACACGGTATACGTTATACGTTATCCGTTATACGTTATACGTTATACGTTATACGTATTACGTTATACGTTATACGTTATACGTTATACGTTATACGTTACACGTTATACGTTACACGGTATACGTTATACGTTATCCGTTATACGTTATACGTTATACGTTATACGTATTACGTTATACGTTATACGTTATCCGTTATACGTTATACGTTATACGTTATACGTATTACGTTATACGTTATACGTTATACGTTATACGTTATACGTTACACGTTACAGGTTACACGGTATACGTTATACGTTATACGTTATACGTTATACGTTATACGTATTACGTTATACGTTATACGTTATACGTTATACGTTATACGTTACACGTTATACGTTACACGGTATACGTTATACGTTATCCGTTATGCGTTATACGTTATACGTTATACGTATTACGTTATACGTTATACGTTATCCGTTATACGTTATACGTTATACGTTATACGTATTACGTTATACGTTATACGTTATACGTTATACGTTATACGTTACACGTTATAGGTTACACGGTATACGTTATACGTTATCCGTTATACGTTACACGTTATACGTTACACGGTATACGTTATACGTTATCCGTTATCCGTTATACGTTATACGTTATACGTTATACGTATTACGTTATACGTTATACGTTATCCGTTATACGTTATACGTTATACGTTATACGTATTACGTTATACGTTATACGTTATACGTTACACGTTATACGTTACACGGTATACGTTATACGTTATCCGTTATACGTTATACGTTATACGTTATACGTTATACGTTACACGTTATACGTTACACGGTATACGTTATACGTTATCCGTTATACGTTATACGTTATACGTTATACGTTATACGTTATACGTTATACGTTATACGTTATACGTTATACGTTATACGTTATACGTTATACGTTATACGTTATACGTTATACGTTATACGTTATACGTTATACGTTATACGTTATACGTTACACGTTATACGTTACACGGTATACGTTATACGTTATCCGTTATACGTTATACGTTATACGTTATACGTATTACGTTATACGTTATACGTTATACGTTATACGTTATATGTTACACGTTATACGTTACACGGTATACGTTATACGTTATCCGTTATACGTTATACGTTATACGTTATACGTATTACGTTATACGTTATACGTTATCCGTTATACGTTATACGTTATACGTTATACGTATTACGTTATACGTTATACGTTATACGTTATACGTTATACGTTACACGTTATACGTTACACGGTATACGTTATACGTTATCCGTTATACGTTATACGTTATACGTTATACGTATTACGTTATACGTTATACGTTATCCGTTATACGTTATACGTTATACTTTATACGTTATACGTTATACGTTATACGTTACACGTTATACGTTATACGTTATACGTTATACGTTATACGTTACACGTTATACGTTACACGGTATACGTTATACGTTATCCGTTATACGTTATACGTTATACGTTATACGTATTACGTTATACGTTATACGTTATCCGTTATACGTTATACGTTATACGTTATACGTATTACGTTATACGTTATACGTTATACGTTATACGTTATACGTTACACGTTATACGTTACACGGTATACGTTATACGTTATCCGTTATACGTTATACGTTATACGTTATACGTATTACGTTATACGTTATACGTTATCCGTTATACGTTATACGTTATACGTTATACGTTATACGTATTACGTTATACGTTATACGTTATACGTTATACGTTATACGTTACACGTTATACGTTACACGGTATACGTTATACGTTATCCGTTATACGTTACACGTTATACGTTACACGATATACGTTATACGTTACACGTTATACGTTATACGTTATACCTTATACGTTATACGTTATACGTTATACGTTATACGTTATACGTTATACGTTATACGTTATACGTTATACGTTATACGTTATACGTTATACGTTATACGTTATACGTTACACGTTATACGTTACACGGTATACGTTATACGTTATCCGTTATACGTTATACGTTATACGTTATACGTATTACGTTATACGTTATACGTTATACGTTATACGTTATACGTTACACGTTATACGTTACACGGTATACGTTATACGTTATCCGTTATACGTTATACGTTATACGTTATACGTATTTCGTTATACGTTATACGTTATCCGTTATACGTTATACGTTATACGTTATACGTATTACGTTATACGTTATACGTTATACGTTATACGTTATACGTTACACGTTATACGTTACACGGTATACGTTATACGTTATCCGTTATACGTTACACGTTATACGTTACACGGTATACGTTATACGTTATCCGTTATACGTTGTACGTTATACGTTATACGTATTACGTTATACGTTATACGTTATACGTTATACGTTATACGTTACACGTTATACGTTACACGGTATACGTTATACGTTATCCGTTATACGTTATACGTTATACGTTATGCGTTATACGTTATACGTTATACGTTATACGTTATACGTTATACGTTATACGTTATACGTTATACGTTATACGTTACACGTTATACGTTACACGGTATACGTTATCCGTTATACGTTATACGTTATACGTTATACGTATTACGTTATACGTTATACGTTATACGTTATACGTTATACGTTATACGTTATACGTTATACGTTATACGTTATACGTTATACGTTATACGTTATACGTTATACGTTATACGTTATACGTTATACGTTATACGTTATACGTTATACGTTATACGTTACACGTTATACGTTACACGATATACGTTATACGTTATACGTTATACATTATACGTATTACGTTATACGTTATACGTTATACGTTATACGTTATACGTTATACGTTATACGTTATACGTTATACGTTATACGTTATACGTTATACGTTATACGTTATACGTTATACGTTATACGTTATACTTTATACGTTATACGTTATACGTTATACGTTACACGTTATACGTTACACGATATACGTTACACGTTATACGTTATACGTTATACCTTATACGTTATACGTTATACGTTATACGTTAAACGTTATACGTTATACGTTATACGTTATACGTTATACGTTATACGTTATACGTTATACGTTATACGTTATACGTTATACGTTATACGTTATACGTTATACGTTATACGTTATACGTTATACGTTATACGTTATACGTTATACGTTATACGTTATACGTTATACGTTACACGTTATACGTTACACGATATACGTTATACGTTACACGTTATACGTTATACGTTATACGTTATACGTTATACGTTATTCAGCATAAGTTCTAGGATATGCGTTATACATTATATGTTATACGTTATACGTTATACGTTATACGTTATACGTTATACGTTATACGTTATACGTTATACGTTATACGTTATACGTTATACGTTATACGTTATACGTTATACGTTATACGTTATACGTTATACGTTATACGTTATACGTTATACGTTATACGTTATACGTTATACGTTATACGTTATACGTTATACGTTATACGTTATACGTTACACGTTATACGTTACACGATATACGTTACACGTTATACGTTATACATTATACGTATTACGTTATACGTTATACGTTATACGTTATACGTTATACGTTATACGTTATACGTTATACGTTATACGTTATACGTTATACGTTATACGTTATACGTTATACGTTATACGTTATACGTTATACGTTATACTTTATACGTTATACGTTATACGTTATACGTTGCACGTTATACGTTACACGATATACGTTACACGATATACGTTACACGTTATACGTTATACGTTATACCTTATACGTTATACGTTATACGTTATACGTTAAACGTTATACGTTATACGTTATACGTTATACGTTATACGTTATACGTTATACGTTATACGTTATACGTTATACGTTATACGTTATACGTTATACGTTATACGTTATACGTTATACGTTATACGTTATACGTTATACGTTATACGTTACACGTTATACGTTACACGATATACGTTATACGTTACACGTTATACGTTATACGTTATACGTTATACGTTATACGTTATTCAGCATAAGTTCTAGGATATGCGTTATACATTATATGTTATACGTTATACGTTATACGTTATACGTTATACGTTATACGTTATACGTTATACGTTATACGTTATACGTTATACGTTATACGTTATACGTTATACGTTATACGTTATACGTTATACGTTATACGTTATACGTTGTACGTTATACGTTGTACGTTATACGTTCTACGTTATACGTTATACGTTATACGTTATACGTTATACGTTATACGTTATACGTTATACGTTATACGTTATACGTTATACGTTATACGTTATACGTTATACGTTATACGTTACACGTTATACGTTATACGTTATACGTTATACGTTACACGTTATACGTTATACGTTATACGTTATACGTTATACGTTATACGTTACACGTTATACGTTATACGTTATACGTTACACGTTATACGTTACACGGTATACGTTATACGTTATCCGTTATACGTTATACGTTATACGTTATACGTTATACGTATTACGTTATACGTTATACGTTATACGTTATACGTTATACGTTATACGTTATACGTTATACGTTATACGTTATACGTTATACGTTATACGTTATACGTTATACGTTATACGTTATACGTTATACGTTATACGTTATACGTTATACGTTATACGTTATACGTTATACGTTATACGTTACACGTTATACGTTACACGGTATACGTTATACGTTATCCGTTATACGTTATACGTTATACGTTATACGTATTACGTTATACGTTATACGTTATACGTTATACGTTATACGTTACACGTTATACGTTACACGGTATACGTTATACGTTATCCGTTATACGTTATACGTTATACGTTATACGTTATACGTATTACGTTATACGTTATACGTTATCCGTTATACGTTATACGTTATACGTTATACGTATTACGTTATACGTTATACGTTATACGTTATACGTTATACGTTACACGTTATACGTTACACGGTATACGTTATACGTTATCCGTTATACGTTACACGTTATACGTTACACGGTATACGTTATACGTTATCCGTTATACGTTGTACGTTATACGTTATACGTATTACGTTATACGTTATACGTTATACGTTATACGTTATACGTTACACGTTATACGTTACACGGTATACGTTATACGTTATCCGTTATACGTTATGCGTTATACGTTATGCGTTATACGTTATACGTTATACGTTATACGTTATACGTTATACGTTATACGTTATACGTTATACGTTATACGTTACACGTTATACGTTACACGGTATACGTTATACGTTATCCGTTATACGTTATACGTTATACGTTATACGTATTACGTTATACGTTATACGTTATACGTTATACGTTATACGTTATACGTTATACGTTATACGTTATACGTTATACGTTATACGTTATACGTTATACGTTATACGTTATACGTTATACGTTATACGTTATACGTTATACGTTACACGTTATACGTTACACGATATACGTTATACGTTATACGTTATACATTATACGTATTACGTTATACGTTATACGTTATACGTTAAACGTTATACGTTATACGTTATACGTTATACGTTATACGTTATACGTTATACGTTATACGTTATACGTTATACGTTATACGTTATACGTTATACGTTATACGTTATACGTTATACGTTATACGTTATACGTTATACGTTATACGTTACACGTTATAC
This sequence comes from Ptiloglossa arizonensis, assembly GCF_051014685.1. Classification (NCBI taxonomy): domain Eukaryota; kingdom Metazoa; phylum Arthropoda; class Insecta; order Hymenoptera; family Colletidae; genus Ptiloglossa; species Ptiloglossa arizonensis. The sequence continues at coordinate 58,854 of NW_027479052.1, read as the reverse complement.
GTTACACGATATACGTTATACGTTACACGTTATACGTTATACGTTATACGTTATACGTTATACGTTATTCAGCATAAGTTCTAGGATATGCGTTATACATTATATGTTATACGTTATACGTTATACGTTATACGTTATACGTTATACGTTATACGTTATACGTTATACGTTATAGGTTATACGTTATACGTTATACGTTACACGTTATACGTTACACGATATACGTTATACGTTGTACGTTATACGTTATACGTTATACGTTATACGTTATACGTTATACGTTATACGTTATACGTTATACGTTATACGTTATACGTTATACGTTATACGTTACACGTTATACGTTACACGATATACGTTATACGTTATACGTTATACGTTATACGTTATACGTTATACGTTATACGTTATACGTTGCACACTATACGTTATACGTTATACGTTATACGTTATACGTTATACGTTACACGTTATACGTTACACGGTATACGTTATACGTTATCCGTTATACGTTATACGTTATACGTTATACGTATTACGTTATACGTTATACGTTATACGTTATACGTTATACGTTATACGTTATACGTTATACGTTATACGTTATACGTTATACGTTATACGTTACACGTTATACGTTATACGTTATACGTTATACGTTATACGTTATTCAGCATAAGTTCTAGGATATGCGTTATACATTATATGTTATACGTTATACGTTATACGTTATACGTTATACGTTATACGTTATACGTTATACGTTATACGTTATACGTTATACGTTATACGTTATACGTTATACGTTATACGTTATACGTTCTACGTTGTACGTTATACGTTGTACGTTATACGTTCTACGTTATACGTTATACGTTATACGTTATACGTTATACGTTATACGTTATACGTTATACGTTATACGTTATACGTTATACGTTATACGTTATACGTTATACGTTACACGTTATACGTTATACGTTATACGTTATACGTTATACGTTATACGTTATACGTTATACGTTATACGTTATACGTTATACGTTACACGTTATACGTTACACGATATACGTTATACGTTATACGTTATACGTTATACGTTGCACACTATACGTTATACGGCATAAGTTCTAGGATATGCGTTATATATTATATGTTATACGTTATACGTTATACGTTATACGTTATACGTTATACGTTAGACGTTATACGTTATACGTTATACGTTATACGTTATACGTTATACGTTATACGTTATACGTTATACCTTATACATTATACGTATTACGTTATACGTTATACGTTATACGTTATACGTTATACGTTATACGTTATACGTTATACGTTATACGTTATACGTTATACGTTATACGTTATACGTTATACGTTATACGTTATACGTTATACGTTATACGTTATACGTTATACGTTATACGTTATACGTTATACGTTATACGTTATACGTTATACGTTATACGTTATACGTTATACGTTATACGTTATACGTTACACGTTATACGTTACACGATATACGTTATACGTTACACGTTATACGTTATACGTTATACGTTATACGTTATACGTTATACGTTATTCAGCATAAGTTCTAGGATATGCGTTATACATTATATGTTATACGTTATACGTTATACGTTATACGTTATACGTTATACGTTATACGTTATACGTTATACGTTATAGGTTATACGTTATACGTTATACGTTACACGTTATACGTTACACGATATACGTTATACGTTGTACGTTATACGTTATACGTTATACGTTATACGTTATACGTTATACGTTATACGTTATACGTTATACGTTATACGTTATACGTTATACGTTATACGTTACACGTTATACGTTACACGATATACGTTATACGTTATACGTTATACGTTATACGTTATACGTTATACGTTATACGTTATACGTTGCACACTATACGTTATACGTTATACGTTATACGTTATACGTTATACGTTACACGTTATACGTTACACGGTATACGTTATACGTTATCCGTTATACGTTATACGTTATACGTTATACGTATTACGTTATACGTTATACGTTATACGTTATACGTTATACGTTATACGTTATACGTTATACGTTATACGTTATACGTTATACGTTATACGTTACACGTTATACGTTATACGTTATACGTTATACGTTATACGTTATTCAGCATAAGTTCTAGGATATGCGTTATACATTATATGTTATACGTTATACGTCATACGTTATACGTTATACGTTATACGTTATACGTTATACGTTATACGTTATACGTTATACGTTATACGTTATACGTTATACGTTATACGTTATACGTTCTACGTTGTACGTTATACGTTGTACGTTATACGTTCTACGTTATACGTTATACGTTATACGTTATACGTTATACGTTATACGTTATACGTTATACGTTATACGTTATACGTTATACGTTATACGTTATACGTTATACGTTACACGTTATACGTTATACGTTATACGTTATACGTTATACGTTATACGTTATACGTTATACGTTATACGTTATACGTTATACGTTACACGTTATACGTTACACGATATACGTTATACGTTATACGTTATACGTTATACGTTGCACACTATACGTTATACGGCATAAGTTCTAGGATATGCGTTATATATTATATGTTATACGTTATACGTTATACGTTATACGTTATACGTTATACGTTAGACGTTATACGTTATACGTTATACGTTATACGTTATACGTTATACGTTATACGTTATACGTTATACCTTATACATTATACGTATTACGTTATACGTTATACGTTATACGTTATACGTTATACGTTATACGTTATACGTTATACGTTATACGTTATACGTTATACGTTATACGTTATACGTTATACGTTATACGTTATACGTTATACGTTATACGTTATACGTTATACGTTATACGTTATACGTTATACGTTATACGTTATACGTTATACGTTATACGTTATACGTTATACGTTATACGTTACACGTTATACGTTACACGATATACGTTATACGTTACACGTTATACGTTATACGTTATACGTTATACGTTATACGTTATACGTTATTCAGCATAAGTTCTAGGATATGCGTTATACATTATATGTTATACGTTATACGTTATACGTTATACGTTACACGTTATACGTTATACGTTATACGTTATACGTTATACGTTATACGTTATACGTTACACGTTATACGTTACACGATATACGTTATACGTTATACGTTATACATTATACGTATTACGTTATACGTTATACGTTATACGTTAAACGTTATACGTTATACGTTATACGTTATACGTTATACGTTATACGTTATACGTTATACGTTATACGTTATACGTTATACGTTATACGTTATACGTTATACGTTATACGTTATACGTTATACGTTATACGTTATACGTTATACGTTACACGTTATACGTTACACGATATACGTTATACGTTACACGTTATACGTTATACGTTATACGTTATACGTTATACGTTATTCAGCATAAGTTCTAGGATATGCGTTATACATTATATGTTATACGTTATACGTTATACGTTATACGTTATACGTTATACGTTATACGTTATACGTTATACGTTATAGGTTATACGTTATACGTTATACGTTACACGTTATACGTTACACGATATACGTTATACGTTGTACGTTATACGTTATACGTTATACGTTATACGTTATACGTTATACGTTATACGTTATACGTTATACGTTATACGTTATACGTTATACGTTATACGTTACACGTTATACGTTACACGATATACGTTATACGTTATACGTTATACGTTATACGTTATACGTTATACGTTATACGTTATACGTTGCACACTATACGTTATACGTTATACGTTATACGTTATACGTTATACGTTACACGTTATACGTTACACGGTATACGTTATACGTTATCCGTTATACGTTATACGTTATACGTTATACGTATTACGTTATACGTTATACGTTATACGTTATACGTTATACGTTATACGTTATACGTTATACGTTATACGTTATACGTTATACGTTATACGTTACACGTTATACGTTATACGTTATACGTTATACGTTATACGTTATTCAGCATAAGTTCTAGGATATGCGTTATACATTATATGTTATACGTTATACGTTATACGTTATACGTTATACGTTATACGTTATACGTTATACGTTATACGTTATACGTTATACGTTATACGTTATACGTTATACGTTATACGTTATACGTTCTACGTTGTACGTTATACGTTGTACGTTATACGTTCTACGTTATACGTTATACGTTATACGTTATACGTTATACGTTATACGTTATACGTTATACGTTATACGTTATACGTTATACGTTATACGTTATACGTTATACGTTACACGTTATACGTTATACGTTATACGTTATACGTTATACGTTATACGTTATACGTTATACGTTATACGTTATACGTTATACGTTACACGTTATACGTTACACGATATACGTTATACGTTATACGTTATACGTTATACGTTGCACACTATACGTTATACGGCATAAGTTCTAGGATATGCGTTATATATTATATGTTATACGTTATACGTTATACGTTATACGTTATACGTTATACGTTAGACGTTATACGTTATACGTTATACGTTATACGTTATACGTTATACGTTATACGTTATACGTTATACCTTATACATTATACGTATTACGTTATACGTTATACGTTATACGTTATACGTTATACGTTATACGTTATACGTTATACGTTATACGTTATACGTTATACGTTATACGTTATACGTTATACGTTATACGTTATACGTTATACGTTATACGTTATACGTTATACGTTATACGTTATACGTTATACGTTATACGTTATACGTTATACGTTATACGTTATACGTTATACGTTATACGTTATACGTTATACGTTACACGTTATACGTTACACGATATACGTTATACGTTACACGTTATACGTTATACGTTATACGTTATACGTTATACGTTATACGTTATTCAGCATAAGTTCTAGGATATGCGTTATACATTATATGTTATACGTTATACGTTATACGTTATACGTTATACGTTATACGTTATACGTTATACGTTATACGTTATAGGTTATACGTTATACGTTATACGTTACACGTTATACGTTACACGATATACGTTATACGTTGTACGTTATACGTTATACGTTATACGTTATACGTTATACGTTATACGTTATACGTTATACGTTATACGTTATACGTTATACGTTATACGTTATACGTTACACGTTATACGTTACACGATATACGTTATACGTTATACGTTATACGTTATACGTTATACGTTATACGTTATACGTTATACGTTGCACACTATACGTTATACGTTATACGTTATACGTTATACGTTATACGTTACACGTTATACGTTACACGGTATACGTTATACGTTATCCGTTATACGTTATACGTTATACGTTATACGTATTACGTTATACGTTATACGTTATACGTTATACGTTATACGTTATACGTTATACGTTATACGTTATACGTTATACGTTATACGTTATACGTTACACGTTATACGTTATACGTTATACGTTATACGTTATACGTTATTCAGCATAAGTTCTAGGATATGCGTTATACATTATATGTTATACGTTATACGTCATACGTTATACGTTATACGTTATACGTTATACGTTATACGTTATACGTTATACGTTATACGTTATACGTTATACGTTATACGTTATACGTTATACGTTCTACGTTGTACGTTATACGTTGTACGTTATACGTTCTACGTTATACGTTATACGTTATACGTTATACGTTATACGTTATACGTTATACGTTATACGTTATACGTTATACGTTATACGTTATACGTTATACGTTATACGTTACACGTTATACGTTATACGTTATACGTTATACGTTATACGTTATACGTTATACGTTATACGTTATACGTTATACGTTATACGTTACACGTTATACGTTACACGATATACGTTATACGTTATACGTTATACGTTATACGTTGCACACTATACGTTATACGGCATAAGTTCTAGGATATGCGTTATATATTATATGTTATACGTTATACGTTATACGTTATACGTTATACGTTATACGTTAGACGTTATACGTTATACGTTATACGTTATACGTTATACGTTATACGTTATACGTTATACGTTATACCTTATACATTATACGTATTACGTTATACGTTATACGTTATACGTTATACGTTATACGTTATACGTTATACGTTATACGTTATACGTTATACGTTATACGTTATACGTTATACGTTATACGTTATACGTTATACGTTATACGTTATACGTTATACGTTATACGTTATACGTTATACGTTATACGTTATACGTTATACGTTATACGTTATACGTTATACGTTATACGTTATACGTTACACGTTATACGTTACACGATATACGTTATACGTTACACGTTATACGTTATACGTTATACGTTATACGTTATACGTTATACGTTATTCAGCATAAGTTCTAGGATATGCGTTATACATTATATGTTATACGTTATACGTTATACGTTATACGTTACACGTTATACGTTATACGTTATACGTTATACGTTATACGTTATACGTTATACGTTATACGTTATACGTTATACGTTATACGTTCTACGTTATACGTTGTACGTTATACGTTGTACGTTATACGTTGTACGTTATACGTTATACGTTATACGTTATACGTTATACGTTATACGTTATACGTTATACGTTATACGTTATACGTTATACGTTATACGTTATACGTTATACCTTACACGTTATACGTTACACGATATACGTTATACGTTATACGTTATACGTTATACGTTATACGTTATACGTTATACGTTATACGTTATACGTTGCACACTATACGTTATACGGCATAAGTTCTAGCATATGCGTTATATATTATATGTCATACGTTATACGTTATTCAGCATAAGTTCTAGGATATGCGTTATACATTATACGTTATACGTTACACGTTATAAGTTATACGTTATTCGTTATACGTTATACGTTACACGTTATACGTTATACGTTATACGTTATACGTTATACGTTATACGTTACACGGTATACGTTACACGTTATCCGTTATACGTTATACGTTATACGTTATACGTTACACGTTATACGTTATACGTTATACGTTATACGTTATACGTTATACGTTACACGGTATACGTTACACGTTATCCGTTATACGTTATACGTTATACGTTATACGTTATACGTTATACGTTATACGTTATACGTTATACGTTATACGTTACACGTTATACGTTACACGATATACGTTATACGTTATACGTTATACGTTATACGTTGCACACTATACGTTATACGGCATAAGTTCTAGGATATGCGTTATATATTATATGTTATACGTTATACGTTATACGTTATACGTTATACGTTATACGTTATACGTTATACGTTACACGTTATACGTTATACGTTATACGTTATACGTTATACGTTATACGTTATACGTTATACGTTATACGTTATACGTTATACGTTCTACGTTATACGTTGTACGTTATACGTTGTACGTTATACGTTGTACGTTATACGTTATACGTTATACGTTATACGTTATACGTTATACGTTATACGTTATACGTTATACGTTATACGTTATACGTTATACGTTATACGTTATACCTTACACGTTATACGTTACACGATATACGTTATACGTTATACGTTATACGTTATACGTTATACGTTATACGTTATACGTTATACGTTATACGTTGCACACTATACGTTATACGGCATAAGTTCTAGCATATGCGTTATATATTATATGTCATACGTTATACGTTATTCAGCATAAGTTCTAGGATATGCGTTATACATTATACGTTATACGTTACACGTTATACGTTATACGTTATTCGTTATACGTTATACGTTACACGTTATACGTTATACGTTATACGTTATACGTTATACGTTATACGTTACACGGTATACGTTACACGTTATCCGTTATACGTTATACGTTATACGTTATACGTTATACGTTATACGTTATACGTTATACGTTATACGTTATACGTTATACGTTATACGTTATACGTTATACGTTATACTTTATACGTTATACGTTATACGTTATACGTTACACGTTATACGTTACACGATATACGTTATACGTTACACGTTATACGTTACACGTTATACGTTATACGTTATACGTTATACGTTATACGTTATACGTTATACGTTATACGTTATACGTTATACGTTATACGTTATACGTTATACGTTATACGTTATACGTTATACGTTATACGTTATACGTTATACGTTATACGTTATACGTTATACGTTATACGTTACACGTTATACGTTACACGTTCTACGTTACACGATATACGTTATACGTTATACGTTATACGTTATACGTTATACGTTATACGTTATACGTTATACGTTGCACACTATACGTTATACGGCATAAGTTCTAGGATATGCGTTATATATTATATGTTATACGTTATACGTTATACGTTATACGTTATACGTTATACGTTATACGTTATACGTTATACGTTATACATTATACGTTATACGTTATACGTTATACGTTATACGTTATATGATATACGTTACACGTTATACGTTACACGATATACGTTATACGTTACACGTTATACGTTATACGTTATACGTTATACGTTATACGTTATTCAGCATAAGTTCTAGGATATGCGTTATACATTATATGTTATACTTTATACGTTATACGTTATACGTTATACGTTATACGTTATACGTTATACGTTACACGTTATACTTTACACGATATACGTTATACGTTACACGTTATACGTTATACGTTATACGTTATACGTTATACGTTATACGTTATACGTTATACGTTATATGTTATACGTTATACGTTATACGTTATACGTTATACGTTATACGTTATACGTTATACGTAATACGTTATACGTTATACGTTATACGTTATACGTTATACGTTATACGTTGTACGTTATACGTTGTACGTTATACGTTCTACGTTATACGTTATACGTTATACATTATACGTTATACGTTATACGTTATACGTTATACGTTATACGTTATACGTTATACGTTATACGTTATACGTTATACGTTATACGTTATACGTTATACGTTATACGTTATACGTTACACGTTATACGTTACACGATATACGTTATACGTTATACGTTATACGTTATACGTTATACGTTATACGTTATACGTTGCACACTATACGTTATACGGCATAAGTTCTAGGATATGCGTTATATATTATATGTTATACGTTATACGTTATACGTTATACGTTATACGTTATACGTTAGACGTTATACGTTATACGTTATACGTTATACGTTATACGTTATACGTTATACGTTATACGTTATACGTTATACGTTATACGTTATACATTATACGTATTACGTTATACGTTATACGGTATACGTTATACGTTATACGTTATACGTTATACGTTATACGTTATACGTTATACGTTATACGTTATACGTTATACGTTATACGTTATACGTTATACGTTATACGTTATACGTTATACGTTATACGTTATACGTTATACGTTATACGTTATACGTTATACGTTATACGTTGTACGTTATACGTTGTACTTATACGTTCTACGTTATACGTTATACGTTATACGTTATACGTTATACGTTATACGTTATACGTTATACGTTATACGTTATACGTTATACGTTATACGTTATACGTTATACGTTATACGTTATACGTTATACGTTACACGTTATACGTTACACGATATACGTTATACGTTATACGTTATACGTTATACGTTATACGTTATACGTTGCACACTATACGTTATACGGCATAAGTTCTAGGATATGCGTTATATATTATATGTTATACGTTATACGTTATACGTTATACGTTATACGTTATACGTTAGACGTTATACGTTATACGTTATACGTTATACTTTATACGTAATACGTTATACGTTATTCGTTATACGTTATACGTTATACGTTATACGTTATACGTTATACGTTATACGTTATACGTTATACGTTACACGGTATACGTTATACGTTATCCGTTATACGTTATACGTTATACGTTATACGTTATACGTTATACGTTATACGTTATACGTTATACGTTATACGTTATACGTTATACGTTACACGTTACACGTTATACGTTATACGTTATACGTTATACGTTATACGTTATACGTTATACGTTATACGTCATACGTTATACGTATTACGTTATACGTTATACGTTATACGTTAAAAGTTATACGTTATACGTTATACGTTATACGTTATACGTTATACACTATACGTTATACGTTATACGTTATACACTATACGTTATACGTTATACGTTATACACTATACGTTATACCGCATAAGTTCTAGGATATGCGTTATATATTATATTTTATACGTTATACGTTATACGATATACGTTATACGTCATACGTTTGACGTTATACGTTATACGTTATACGTTATACGTTATACGTTATACGTTATACGTTATACGTTATACGTTATACGTTATACGTTATACGTTGCACACAATACGTTATACGGCATAAGTTCTAGGATATGCGTTATATATTATATGTTATACGTTATACGTTATACGTTATACGTTATACGTTATACGTTAGACGTTATACGTTATACGTTATACGTTCTCCGTTCTACGTTATACGTTATACGTTATACGTTATACGTTATACGTTATACGTTACACGTTATACGTTACACGATATACGTTATACGTTACACGATATACGTTATACGTTATACGTTATACGTTATACGTTATACGTTATACGTTATACGTTGCACACTATACGTTATACGGCATAAGTTCTAGGATATGCGTTATATATTATATGTTATACGTTATACGTTACACGTTATACGTTATACGTTATACGTTAGACGTTATACGTTATACGTTATACGTTCTCCGTTCTACGTTATACGTTATACGTTATACGTTATACGTTATACGTTATACGTTATACGTTATACGTTATAGGTTATACGTTATACGTTATACGTTATACGTTACACGTTATACGTCACAAGATATACGTTATACGTTATACGTTATACGTTATACGTTATACGTTATACGTTATACGTTATACGTTGCACACTATACGTTATACGGCATAAGTTCTAGGATATGCGTTATATATTATATGTTATACGTTATACGTTATACGTTATACGTTATACGTTATACGTTTGACGTTATACGTTATACGTTATACGTTATACGTTATACGTTATACGTTATACGTTATACGTTATACGTTATACGTTATACGTTATACGTTGCACACAATACGTTATACGGCATAAGTTCTAGGATATGCGTTATATATTATATGTTATACGTTATACGTTATACGTTATACGTTGCACACTATACGTTATACGGCATAAGTTCTAGGATATGCGTTATATATTATACGTCATACGTTATACGTATTACGTTATACGTTATACGTTATACGTTAAAAGTTATACGTTATACCTTATACGTTATACGTTATACACTATACGTTATACGTTATACGTTATACACTATACGTTATACGTTATACGTTATACACTATACGTTATACCGCATAAGTTCTAGGATATGCGTTATATATTATATGTTATACGTTATACGTTATACGATATACGTTATACGTCATACGTTATACGTTATACGTTATACGTTATACGTTATACGTTATACGTTATACGTTATACGTTATACGTTATACGTTATACGCTATACGTTATACGTTATTCAGCATAAGTTCTAGGATATGCGTTATACATTATATGTTATACGTTATACGTATACGTTATACGTTATACGTTATACGTTATACGTTATACGTTATACGTTATACGTTATACGTTATACGTTATATGTTATACGTTATACGTTATACGTTATACGTTATACGTTATACGTTATACGTTGTACGTTAGACGTTATACGTTATACGTTATACGTTATACGTTATACGTTACACGTTATACGTTACACGATATACGTTATACGTTATACGTTATACGTTATACGTTATACGTTATACGTTATACGTTATACGTTGCACACTATACGTTATACGGCATAAGTTCTAGGATATGCGTTATATATTATATGTTATACGTTATACGTTATACGTTATACGTTATACGTTATACGTTATACGTTATACGTTAGACGTTATACGTTATACGTTATACGTTCTACGTTCTACGTTATACGTTATACGTTATACGTTATACGTTATACGTTATACGTTATACGTTATACGTTATACGTTATACGTTATACGTTATACGTTATACGTTACACGTTATACGTTACACGATATACGTTATACGTTATACGTTATACGTTGCACACTATACGTTATACGGCATAAGTTCTAGGATATGCTTTATATATTATATGTTATACGTTATACGTTATACGTTATACGTTACACGGTATACGTTACACGGTATACGTTATACGTTATCCGTTACACGTTATACGTTACACGTTATACGTTATACGTTATTCGTTATACGTTATACGTTATACGTTATACGTTATACGTTATACGTTATACGTTATACGTTATACGTTACACGGTATACGTTATACGTTATCCGTTATACGTTATACGTTATACGTTATACGTTATACGTTATACGTTATACGTTATACGTTATACGTTATACGTTATACGTTATACGTTACACGTTACACGTTATACGTTATACGTTATACGTTATACGTTATACGTTATACGTTATACGTTATACGTCATACGTTATACGTATTACGTTATACGTTATACGTTATACGTTAAAAGTTATACGTTATACGTTATACGTTATACGTTATACACTATACGTTATACGTTATACGTTATACACTATACGTTATACGTTATACGTTATACACTATACGTTATACCGCATAAGTTCTAGGATATGCGTTATATATTATATGTTATACGTTATACGTTATACGATATACGTTATACGTCATACGTTATACGTTATACGTTATACGTTATACGTTATACGTTATACGTTATACGTTATACGTTATACGTTATACGTTATACGTTATACGCTATACGTTATACGTTATTCAGCATAAGTTCTAGGATATGCGTTATACATTATATGTTATACGTTATACGTATACGTTATACGTTATACGTTATACGTTATACGTTATACGTTATACGTTATACGTTATACGTTATACGTTATACGTTATTCGTTATACGTTATACGTTATACGTTATACGTTATACGTTATACGTAGTACGTTAGACGTTATACGTTACTCGTTGTACGTTATACGTTATACGTTATACGTTATACGTTATACGTTATACGTTATACGTTATACGTTATACGTTATACGTTATACGTTATACGTTATACGTTATACGTTATACGTTATACGTTATACGTTATACGTTATACGTTATACGTTATACGTTATACGTTATATGTTATACGTTATACGTTACACGTTATACGTTACACGGTATACGTTATACGTTATACGTTATACGTTATACGTTATACGTTATACGTTATACGTTATACGTTATACGTTATACGTTATACGTTATACGTTATACGTTGTACGTTATACGTTGTACGTTATACGTTACACGTTATACGTTACACGATATACGTTATACGTTACACGTTATACGTTATACGTTATACGTTATACGTTATACGTTATTCAGCATAGGTTCTACGATATGCGTTATACATTATATGTTATACGTTATACGTTATACGTTATACGTTATACGTTATACGTTATACGTTATACGTTATACGTTATACGTTATACGTTATACGTTATACGTTACACGTTATACGTTATACATTATACGTATTACGTTATACGTTATACGTTATACGTTATACTTTATACGTTATACGTTATACGTTATACGTTATACGTTATACGTTATACGTTATACGTTATACGTTATACGTTATACGTTATACGTTATACGTTATACGTTATACGTTATACGTTATACGTTATACGTTATACGTTATACGTTATACTTTATACGTTATACGTTATACGTTATACGTTACACGTTATACGTTACACGATATACGTTATACGTTACACGTTATACGTTATACGTTATACGTTATACGTTATACGTTATACGTTATACGTTATACGTTATACGTTATACGTTACACGTTATACGTTACACGATATACGTTATACGTTATACGTTATACGTTGCACACTATACGTTATACGGCATAAGTTCTAGGATATGCTTTATATATTATATGTTATACGTTATACGTTATACGTTATACGTTACACGGTATACGTTACACGGTATACGTTATACGTTATCCGTTACACGTTATACGTTACACGTTATACGTTATACGTTATTCGTTATACGTTATACGTTATACGTTATACGTTATACGTTATACGTTATACGTTATACGTTATACGTTACACGGTATACGTTATACGTTATCCGTTATACGTTATACGTTATACGTTATACGTTATACGTTATACGTTATACGTTATACGTTATACGTTATACGTTATACGTTATACGTTACACGTTACACGTTATACGTTATACGTTATACGTTATACGTTATACGTTATACGTTATACGTTATACGTCATACGTTATACGTATTACGTTATACGTTATACGTTATACGTTAAAAGTTATACGTTATACGTTATACGTTATACGTTATACACTATACGTTATACGTTATACGTTATACACTATACGTTATACGTTATACGTTATACACTATACGTTATACCGCATAAGTTCTAGGATATGCGTTATATATTATATGTTATACGTTATACGTTATACGATATACGTTATACGTCATACGTTATACGTTATACGTTATACGTTATACGTTATACGTTATACGTTATACGTTATACGTTATACGTTATACGTTATACGTTATACGCTATACGTTATACGTTATTCAGCATAAGTTCTAGGATATGCGTTATACATTATATGTTATACGTTATACGTATACGTTATACGTTATACGTTATACGTTATACGTTATACGTTATACGTTATACGTTATACGTTATACGTTATACGTTATTCGTTATACGTTATACGTTATACGTTATACGTTATACGTTATACGTAGTACGTTAGACGTTATACGTTACTCGTTGTACGTTATACGTTATACGTTATACGTTATACGTTATACGTTATACGTTATACGTTATACGTTATACGTTATACGTTATACGTTATACGTTATACGTTATACGTTATACGTTATACGTTATACGTTATACGTTATACGTTATACGTTATACGTTATACGTTATACGTTATATGTTATACGTTATACGCTACACGTTATACGTTACACGGTATACGTTATACGTTATACGTTATACGTTATACGTTATACGTTATACGTTATACGTTATACGTTATACGTTATACGTTATACGTTATACGTTATACGTTATACGTTGTACGTTATACGTTGTACGTTATACGTTACACGTTATACGTTACACGATATACGTTATACGTTACACGTTATACGTTATACGTTATACGTTATACGTTATACGTTATTCAGCATAGGTTCTAGGATATGCGTTATACATTATATGTTATACGTTATACGTTATACGTTATACGTTATACGTTATACGTTATACGTTATACGTTATACGTTATACGTTATACGTTATACGTTATACGTTATACGTTACACGTTATACGTTATACATTATACGTATTACGTTATACGTTATACGTTATACGTTATACTTTATACGTTATACGTTATACGTTATACGTTATACGTTATACGTTATACGTTATACGTTATACGTTATACGTTATACGTTATACGTTATACGTTATACGTTATACGTTATACGTTATACGTTATACGTTATACGTTATACGTTATACTTTATACGTTATACGTTATACGTTATACGTTACACGTTATACGTTACACGATATACGTTATACGTTACACGTTATACGTTATACGTTATACGTTATACGTTATACGTTATACGTTATACGTTATACGTTATACGTTATACGTTATACGTTATACGTTATACGTTATACGTTATACGTTATACGTTATACGTTATACGTTATACGTTATACGTTATACGTTATACGTTATACGTTATACGTTACACGTTATACGTTACACGTTCTACGTTACACGATATACGTTATACGTTATACGTTATACGTTATACGTTATACGTTATACGTTATACGTTGCACACTATACGTTATACGGCATAAGTTCTAGGATATGCGTTATATATTATATGTTATACGTTATACGTTATACGTTATACGTTATACGTTATACGTTATACGTTATACGTTATACGTTATACGTTATACGTTATACGTTATACGTTATACGTTATACGTTATACGGTATACGTTACACGTTATACGTTACACGATATACGTTATACGTTACACGTTATACGTTTTACGTTATACGTTATACGTTATACGTTATTCAGCATAAGTTCTAGGATATGCGTTATACATTATATGTTATACGTTATACGTTATACGTTATACGTTATACGTTATACGTAATACGTTATACGTTATACGTTATACGTTATACGTTATACGTTATACGTTATACGTTATACGTTATACGTTATACGTTGTACGTTATACGTTATACGTTATACGTTATACGTTATACGGTATACGTTACACGTTATACGTTACACGATATACGTTATACGTTACACGTTATACGTTTTACGTTATACGTTATACGTTATACGTTATTCAGCATAAGTTCTAGGATATGCGTTATACATTATATGTTATACGTTATACGTTATACGTTATACGTTATACGTTATACGTAATACGTTATACGTTATACGTTATACGTTATACGTTATACGTTATACGTTATACGTTATACGTTATACGTTATACGTTGTACGTTATACGTTGTACGTTATACGTTCTACGTTATACGTTATACGTTATACGTTATACGTTATACGTTATACGTTATACGTTATACGTTATACGTTATAAGTTATACGTCATACGTTATACGTTATACGTTATACGTTATACGTTATACGTTATACGTTGTACGTTATACGTTATACGTTATACGTTATACGTTATACGTTATACGTTATACGTTATACGTTATACGTTATACGTTACACGTTATACGTTACACGATATACGTTATACGTTATACGTTATACGTTATACGTTATACGTTATACGTTATACGTTGCACACTATACGTTATACGGCATAAGTTCTAGGATATGCGTTATATATTATATGTTATACGTTATACGTTATACGTTATACGTTATACGTTATACGTTAGACGTTATACGTTATACGTTATACGTTCTACGTTCTACGTTATACGTTATACGTTATACGTTATACGTTATACGTTATACGTTATACGTTATACGTTATACGTTACACGTTATACGTTACACGATATACGTTATACGTTATACGTTATACGTTATACGTTATACGTTATACGTTATACGTTATACGTTATACGTTGCACACTATACGTTATACGGCATAAGTTCTAGGATATGCGTTATATATTATATGTTATACGTTATACGTTATACGTTATACGTTATACGTTATACGTTATACGTTAGACGTTATACGTTATACGTTATACGTTCTACGTTCTACGTTATACGTTATACGTTATACGTTATACGTTATACGTTATACGTTATACGTTATACGTTATAGGTTATACGTTATACGTTATACTTTATACGTTACACGTTATACGTTACAAGATATACGTTATACGTTATACGTTATACGTTATACGTTATACGTTATACGTTATACGTTATACGTTATACGTTATACGTTGCACACTATACGTTATACGGCATAAGTTCTAGGATATGCGTTATATATTATATGTTATACGTTATACGTTATACGTTATACGTTATACGTTATACGTTAGACGTTATACGTTATACGTTATACGTTATACGTTATACGTTATACGTTATACGTTATACGTTATACGTTATACGTTATACGTTATACGTTGCACACTATACGTTATACGGCATAAGTTCTAGGATATGCGTTATATATTATATGTTATACGTTATACGTTATACGTTACACGGTATACGTTATACGTTATCCGTTATACGTTATACGTTATACGTTATGCGTTATACGTTATACGTTATACCTTATACGTTATACGTTATACGTTATACGTTACACGTTATACGTTACACGGTATACGTTATACGTTATCCGTTATACGTTATACGTTATACGTTATACGTATTACGTTATACGTTATACGTTATACGTTATACGTTATACGTTATACGTTATACGTTATACGTTATACGTTATACGTTATACGTTATACGTTATACGTTATACGTTATACGTTACACGTTATACGTTACACGATATACGTTATACGTTATACGTTATACATTATACGTATTACGTTATACGTTATACGTTATACGTTATACGTTATACGTTATACGTTATACGTTATACGTTATACGTTATACGTTATACGTTATACGTTATACGTTATACGTTATACGTTATACGTTATACGTTATACGTTATACGTTATACGTTATACGTTATACGTTATACGTTATACGTTGTACGTTATACGTTATACGTTATACGTTATACGTTACACGATATACGTTATACGTTACACGTTATACGTTATACGTTATACGTTATACGTTATACGTTATTCAGCATAAGTTCTAGGATATGCGTTATACATTATATGTTATACGTTATACGTTATACGTTATACGTTATACGTTATACGTTATACGTTATACGTTATACGTTATACGTTATACGTTATATGTTATACGTTATACGTTATACGTTATACGTTATACGTTACACGTTATACGTTATACGTTATACGTTATACGTTATACGTTGTACGTTATACGTTGTACGTTATACGTTCTACGTTCTACGTTATACGTTATACGTTATACGTTATACGTTATACGTTATACGTAATACGTTATACGTTATACGTTATACGTTATACGTTATACGTTATACGTTATACGTTATACGTTATACGTTATACGTTATACGTTATACGTTATACGTTATACGTTATACGTTACACGTTATACGTTACACGATATACGTTATACGTTATACGTTATACGTTATACGTTATACGTTATACGTTATACGTTACACGTTATACGTTACACGATATACGTTATACGTTATACGTTATACGTTATACGTTGCACACTATACGTTATACGGCATAAGTTCTAGGATATGCGTTATATATTATATGTTATACGTTATACGTTATACGTTATACGTTATACGTTATACGTTATACGTTAGACGTTATACGTTATACGTTATACGTTATACGTTATACGTTATACGTTATACGTTATACGTTATACGTTATACCTTATACATTATACGTATTACGTTATACGTTATACGTTATACGTTATACGTTATACGTTATACGTTATACGTTATACGTTATACGTTATACGTTATACGTTATACGTTATACGTTATACGTTATACGTTATACGTTATACGTTATACGTTATACGTTATACGTTATACGTTATACGTTATACGTTATACGTTATACGTTATACGTTATACGTTATACGTTATACGTTATACGTTATACGTTATACGTTATACGTTATACGTTAAACGTTATTCAGCATAAGTTCTAGGATATGCGTTATACATTATATGTTATACGTTATACGTTATACGTTATACGTTACAAGATATACGTTATACGTTATACGTTATACGTTATACGTTATACGTTATACGTTATACGTTATACGTTATACGTTATACGTTATACGTTATACGTTATACGTTATACGTTATACGTTATACGTTATACGTTATACGTTGCACACTATACGTTATACGGCATAAGTTCTAGGATATGCGTTATATATTATATGTTATACGTTATACGTTATACGTTATACGTTATACGTTATACGTTAGACGTTATACGTTATACGTTATACGTTATACGTTATACGTTATACGTTATACGTTACACGGTATACGTTATACGTTATCCGTTATACGTTATACGTTATACGTTATGCGTTATACGTTATACGTTATACCTTATACGTTATACGTTATACGTTATACGTTACACGTTATACGTTACACGGTATACGTTATACGTTATCCGTTATACGTTATACGTTATACGTTATACGTATTACGTTATACGTTATACGTTATACGTTTTACGTTATACGTTATACGTTATACGTTATACGTTATACGTTATACGTTATACGTTATACGTTATACGTTATACGTTATACGTTATACGTTATACGTTATACGTTATACGTTACACGTTATACGTTACACGATATACGTTATACGTTATACGTTATACATTATACGTATTACGTTATACGTTATACGTTATACGTTATACGTTATACGTTATACGTTATACGTTATACGTTATACGTTATACGTTATACGTTATACGTTATACGTTATACGTTATACGTTATACGTTATACGTTATACGTTGTACGTTATACGTTGTACGTTATACGTTGTACGTTATACGTTATACGTTACACGATATACGTTATACGTTACACGTTATACGTTATACGTTATACGTTATACGTTATACGTTATACGTTATTCAGCATAAGTTCTAGGATATGCGTTATACATTATATGTTATACGTTATACGTTATACGTTATACGTTATACGTTATACGTTATACGTTATACGTTATACGTTATACGTTATACGTTATACGTTATACGTTATACGTTATACGTTATACGTTATACGTTATACGTTATACGTTATACGTTACACGTTATACGTTATACGTTATACGTTATACGTTATACGTTGTACGTTATACGTTGTACGTTATACGTTGTACGTTCTACGTTATACGTTATACGTTATACGTTATACGTTATACGTTATACGTTATACGTTATACGTTATACGTTATACGTTATACGTTATACGTTATACGTTATACGTTATACGTTATACGTTATACGTTATACGTTATACGTTATACGTTATACGTTATACGTTATACGTTATACGTTACACGTTATACGTTACACGATATACGTTATACGTTATACGTTATACGTTATACGTTATACGTTATACGTTATACGTTACACGTTATACGTTACACGATATACGTTATACGTTATACGTTATACGTTATACGTTATACGTTGCACACTATACGTTATACGGCATAAGTTCTAGGATATGCGTTATATATTATATGTTATACGTTATACGTTATACGTTATACGTTATACGTTATACGTTATACGTTATACGTTAGACGTTATACGTTATACGTTATACGTTATACGTTATACGTTATACGTTATACGTTATACGTTATACGTTATACCTTATACATTATACGTATTACGTTATACGTTATACGTTATACGTTATACGTTATACGTTATACGTTATACGTTATACGTTATACGTTATACGTTATACGTTATACGTTATACGTTATACGTTATACGTTATACGTTATACGTTATACGTTATACGTTATACGTTATACGTTATACGTTATACGTTATACGTTATACGTTATACGTTAGACGTTATACGTTATACGTTATACGTTATACGTTATACGTTATACGTTATACGTTATACGTTATACGTTATACGTTATACGTTATACGTTATACGTTGTACGTTATACGTTATACGTTATACGTTATACGTTACACGATATACGTTATACGTTACACGTTATACGTTATACGTTATACGTTATACGTTATACGTTATACGTTATTCAGCATAAGTTCTAGGATATGCGTTATACATTATATGTTATACGTTATACGTTATACGTTATACGTTATACGTTATACGTAATACGTTATACGTTATACGTTATACGTTATACGTTATACGTTATACGTTATACGTTATACGTTATACGTTATACGTTATACGTTACACGTTATACGTTATACGTTATACGTTATACGTTATACGTTGTACGTTATACGTTGTACGTTATACGTTCTACGTTCTACGTTATACGTTATACGTTATACGTTATACGTTATACGTTATACGTTATACGTTATACGTTATACGTTATACGTTATACGTTATACGTTATACGTTATACGTTATACGTTATACGTTATACGTTATACGTTATACGTTATACGTTATACGTTATACGTTATACGTTATACGTTATACGTTACACGTTGTACGTTACACGATATACGTTATACGTTATACGTTATACGTTACACGTTATACGTTACACGATATACGTTATACGTTATACGTTATACGTTATACGTTATACGTTATACGTTATACGTTGCACACTATACGTTATACGGCATAAGTTCTAGGATATGCGTTATATATTATATGTTATACGTTATACGTTATACGTTATACGTTATACGTTATACGTTATACGTTAGACGTTATACGTTATACGTTATACGTTCTACGTTCTACGTTATACGTTATACGTTATACGTTATACGTTATACGTTATACGTTATACGTTATAGGTTATACGTTATACGTTATACTTTATACGTTACACGTTATACGTTACAAGATATACGTTATACGTTATACGTTATACGTTATACGTTATACGTTATACGTTATACGTTATACGTTATACGTTATACGTTATACGTTGCACACTATACGTTATACGGCATAAGTTCTAGGATATGCGTTATATATTATATGTTATACGTTATACGTTATACGTTATACGTTATACGTTATACGTTAGACGTTATACGTTATACGTTATACGTTATACGTTATACGTTATACGTTATACGTTATACGTTATACGTTATACGTTATACGTTATACGTTATACGTTGCACACTATACGTTATACGGCATAAGTTCTAGGATATGCGTTATATATTATATGTTATACGTTATACGTTATACGTTACACGGTATACGTTATACGTTATCCGTTATACGTTATACGTTATACGTTATGCGTTATACGTTATACGTTATACCTTATACGTTATAAGTTATACGTCATACGTTATACGTTATACGTTATACGTTATACGTTATACGTTATACGTTGTACGTTATACGTTATACGTTATACGTTATACGTTATACGTTATACGTTATACGTTATACGTTATACGTTACACGTTATACGTTACACGATATACGTTATACGTTATACGTTATACGTTATACGTTATACGTTATACGTTATACGTTATACGTTATACGTTATACGTTATACGTTATACGTTATACGTTATACGTTGTACGTTATACGTTATACGTTATACGTTATACGTTACACGATATACGTTATACGTTACACGTTATACGTTATACGTTATACGTTATACGTTATACGTTATTCAGCATAAGTTCTAGGATATGCGTTATACATTATATGTTATACGTTATACGTTATACGTTATACGTTATACGTTATACGTTATACGTTATACGTTATACGTTATACGTTATACGTTATACGTTATACGTTATACGTTATACGTTATACGTTACACGTTATACGTTATACGTTATACGTTATACGTTATACGTTGTACGTTATACGTTGTACGTTATACGTTCTACGTTCTACGTTATACGTTATACGTTATACGTTATACGTTATACGTTATACGTAATACGTTATACGTTATACGTTATACGTTATACGTTATACGTTATACGTTATACGTTATACGTTATACGTTATACGTTATACGTTATACGTTATACGTTATACGTTATACGTTACACGTTATACGTTACACGATATACGTTATACGTTATACGTTATACGTTATACGTTATACGTTACACGTTATACGTTATACGTTATACGTTATACGTTATACGTTGTACGTTATACGTTGTACGTTATACGTTGTACGTTGTACGTTCTACGTTATACGTTATACGTTATACGTTATACGTTATACGTTATACGTTATACGTTATACGTTATACGTTATACGTTATACGTTATACGTTATACGTTATACGTTATACGTTATACGTTATACGTTATACGTTATACGTTATACGTTATACGTTATACGTTATACGTTATACGTTACACGTTATACGTTACACGATATACGTTATACGTTATACGTTATACGTTATACGTTATACGTTATACGTTATACGTTACACGTTATACGTTACACGATATACGTTATACGTTATACGTTATACGTTATACGTTATACGTTGCACACTATACGTTATACGGCATAAGTTCTAGGATATGCGTTATATATTATATGTTATACGTTATACGTTATACGTTATACGTTATACGTTATACGTTATACGTTATACGTTAGACGTTATACGTTATACGTTATACGTTATACGTTATACGTTATACGTTATACGTTATACGTTATACGTTATACCTTATACATTATACGTATTACGTTATACGTTATACGTTATACGTTATACGTTATACGTTATACGTTATACGTTATACGTTATACGTTATACGTTATACGTTATACGTTATACGTTATACGTTATACGTTATACGTTATACGTTATACGTTATACGTTATACGTTATACGTTATACGTTATACGTTATACGTTATACGTTATACGTTATACGTTAGACGTTATACGTTATACGTTATACGTTATACGTTATACGTTATACGTTATACGTTATACGTTATACGTTATACGTTATACGTTATACGTTATACGTTATACGTTGTACGTTATACGTTATACGTTATACGTTATACGTTACACGATATACGTTATACGTTACACGTTATACGTTATACGTTATACGTTATACGTTATACGTTATACGTTATTCAGCATAAGTTCTAGGATATGCGTTATACATTATATGTTATACGTTATACGTTATACGTTATACGTTATACGTTATACGTAATACGTTATACGTTATACGTTATACGTTATACGTTATACGTTATACGTTATACGTTATACGTTATACGTTATACGTTATACGTTACACGTTATACGTTATACGTTATACGTTATACGTTATACGTTGTACGTTATACGTTGTACGTTATACGTTCTACGTTCTACGTTATACGTTATACGTTATACGTTATACGTTATACGTTATACGTTATACGTTATACGTTATACGTTATACGTTATACGTTATACGTTATACGTTATACGTTATACGTTATACGTTATACGTTATACGTTATACGTTATACGTTATACGTTATACGTTATACGTTATACGTTATACGTTACACGTTGTACGTTACACGATATACGTTATACGTTATACGTTATACGTTACACGTTATACGTTACACGATATACGTTATACGTTATACGTTATACGTTATACGTTATACGTTATACGTTATACGTTGCACACTATACGTTATACGGCATAAGTTCTAGGATATGCGTTATATATTATATGTTATACGTTATACGTTATACGTTATACGTTATACGTTATACGTTATACGTTAGACGTTATACGTTATACGTTATACGTTCTACGTTCTACGTTATACGTTATACGTTATACGTTATACGTTATACGTTATACGTTATACGTTATACGTTATAGGTTATACGTTATACGTTATACTTTATACGTTACACGTTATACGTTACAAGATATACGTTATACGTTATACGTTATACGTTATACGTTATACGTTATACGTTATACGTTATACGTTATACGTTATACGTTATACGTTGCACACTATACGTTATACGGCATAAGTTCTAGGATATGCGTTATATATTATATGTTATACGTTATACGTTATACGTTATACGTTATACGTTATACGTTAGACGTTATACGTTATACGTTATACGTTATACGTTATACGTTATACGTTATACGTTATACGTTATACGTTATACGTTATACGTTATACGTTATACGTTGCACACTATACGTTATACGGCATAAGTTCTAGGATATGCGTTATATATTATATGTTATACGTTATACGTTATACGTTACACGGTATACGTTATACGTTATCCGTTATACGTTATACGTTATACGTTATGCGTTATACGTTATACGTTATACCTTATACGTTATAAGTTATACGTCATACGTTATACGTTATACGTTATACGTTA
This sequence comes from Ptiloglossa arizonensis, assembly GCF_051014685.1. Lineage (NCBI taxonomy): Eukaryota > Metazoa > Arthropoda > Insecta > Hymenoptera > Colletidae > Ptiloglossa > Ptiloglossa arizonensis. The sequence goes on along the minus strand of NW_027479052.1, from coordinate 32,310 downwards.
TACGTTATACGTTATACGTTGTACGTTATACGTTATACGTTATACGTTATACGTTATACGTTATACGTTATACGTTATACGTTATACGTTACACGTTATACGTTACACGATATACGTTATACGTTATACGTTATACGTTATACGTTATACGTTATACGTTATACGTTATACGTTATACGTTATACGTTATACGTTATACGTTATACGTTATACGTTGTACGTTATACGTTATACGTTATACGTTATACGTTACACGATATACGTTATACGTTACACGTTATACGTTATACGTTATACGTTATACGTTATACGTTATTCAGCATAAGTTCTAGGATATGCGTTATACATTATATGTTATACGTTATACGTTATACGTTATACGTTATACGTTATACGTTATACGTTATACGTTATACGTTATACGTTATACGTTATACGTTATACGTTATACGTTATACGTTATACGTTACACGTTATACGTTATACGTTATACGTTATACGTTATACGTTGTACGTTATACGTTGTACGTTATACGTTCTACGTTCTACGTTATACGTTATACGTTATACGTTATACGTTATACGTTATACGTAATACGTTATACGTTATACGTTATACGTTATACGTTATACGTTATACGTTATACGTTATACGTTATACGTTATACGTTATACGTTATACGTTATACGTTATACGTTATACGTTATACGTTACACGTTATACGTTACACGATATACGTTATACGTTATACGTTATACGTTATACGTTATACGTTATACGTTATACGTTACACGTTATACGTTACACGATATACGTTATACGTTATACGTTATACGTTATACGTTGCACACTATACGTTATACGGCATAAGTTCTAGGATATGCGTTATATATTATATGTTATACGTTATACGTTATACGTTATACGTTATACGTTATACGTTATACGTTAGACGTTATACGTTATACGTTATACGTTATACGTTATACGTTATACGTTATACGTTATACGTTATACGTTATACCTTATACATTATACGTATTACGTTATACGTTATACGTTATACGTTATACGTTATACGTTATACGTTATACGTTATACGTTATACGTTATACGTTATACGTTATACGTTATACGTTATACGTTATACGTTATACGTTATACGTTATACGTTATACGTTATACGTTATACGTTATACGTTATACGTTATACGTTATACGTTATACGTTATACGTTATACGTTATACGTTAAACGTTATTCAGCATAAGTTCTAGGATATGCGTTATACATTATATGTTATACGTTATACGTTATACGTTATACGTTACAAGATATACGTTATACGTTATACGTTATACGTTATACGTTATACGTTATACGTTATACGTTATACGTTATACGTTATACGTTATACGTTATACGTTATACGTTGCACACTATACGTTATACGGCATAAGTTCTAGGATATGCGTTATATATTATATGTTATACGTTATACGTTATACGTTATACGTTATACGTTATACGTTAGACGTTATACGTTATACGTTATACGTTATACGTTATACGTTATACGTTATACGTTATACGTTACACGGTATACGTTATACGTTATCCGTTATACGTTATACGTTATACGTTATGCGTTATACGTTATACGTTATACCTTATACGTTATACGTTATACGTTATACGTTATACGTTATACGTTATTCAGCATAAGTTCTAGGATATGCGTTATACATTATATGTTATACGTTATACGTTATACGTTATACGTTATACGTTATACGTTATACGTTATACGTTATACGTTATCCGTTATACGTTATACGTTATACGTTATACGTATTACGTTATACGTTATACGTTATACGTTATACGTTATACGTTATACGTTATACGTTATACGTTATACGTTATACGTTATACGTTATACGTTATACGTTATACGTTATACGTTACACGTTATACGTTACACGATATACGTTATACGTTATACGTTATACATTATACGTATTACGTTATACGTTATACGTTATACGTTATACGTTATACGTTATACGTTATACGTTATACGTTATACGTTATACGTTATACGTTATACGTTATACGTTATACGTTATACGTTATACGTTATACGTTATACGTTATACGTTATACGTTATACGTTATACGTTATACGTTATACGTTATACGTTATACGTTGTACGTTATACGTTATACGTTATACGTTATACGTTACACGATATACGTTATACGTTACACGTTATACGTTATACGTTATACGTTATACGTTATACGTTATTCAGCATAAGTTCTAGGATATGCGTTATACATTATATGTTATACGTTATACGTTATACGTTTTACGTTATACGTTATACGTTATACGTTATACGTTATACGTTATACGTTATACGTTATATGTTATACGTTATACGTTATACGTTATACGTTATACGTTACACGTTATACGTTATACGTTATACGTTATACGTTATACGTTGTACGTTATACGTTGTACGTTATACGTTCTACGTTCTACGTTATACGTTATACGTTATACGTTATACGTTATACGTTATACGTAATACGTTATACGTTATACGTTATACGTTATACGTTATACGTTATACGTTATACGTTATACGTTATACGTTATACGTTATACGTTATACGTTATACGTTATACGTTATACGTTACACGTTATACGTTACACGATATACGTTATACGTTATACGTTATACGTTATACGTTATACGTTATACGTTATACGTTATACGTTACACGTTATACGTTACACGATATACGTTATACGTTATACGTTCTACGTTATACGTTGCACACTATACGTTATACGGCATAAGTTCTAGGATATGCGTTATATATTATATGTTATACGTTATACGTTATACGTTATACGTTATACGTTATACGTTATACGTTAGACGTTATACGTTATACGTTATACGTTATACGTTATACGTTATACGTTATACGTTATACGTTATACGTTATACCTTATACATTATACGTATTACGTTATACGTTATACGTTATACGTTATACGTTATACGTTATACGTTATACGTTATACGTTATACGTTGCACACTATACGTTATACGGCATAAGTTCTAGGATATGCGTTATATATTATATGTTATACGTTATACGTTATACGTTATACGTTATACGTTATACGTTAGACGTTATACGTTATACGTTATACGTTATACGTTATACGTTATACGTTATACGTTACACGGTATACGTTATACGTTATCCGTTATACGTTATACGTTATACGTTATGCGTTATACGTTATACGTTATACCTTATACGTTATACGTTATACGTTATACGTTATACGTTACACGTTATACGTTACACGGTATACGTTATACGTTATCCGTTATACGTTATACGTTATACGTTATACGTATTACGTTATACGTTATACGTTATACGTTATACGTTATACGTTATACGTTATACGTTATACGTTATACGTTATACGTTATACGTTATACGTTATACGTTATACGTTATACGTTATACGTTATACGTTATACGTTATACGTTACACGTTATACGTTACACGATATACGTTATACGTTATACGTTATACATTATACGTATTACGTTATACGTTATACGTTATACGTTATACGTTATACGTTATACGTTATACGTTATACGTTATACGTTATACGTTATACGTTATACGTTATACGTTATACGTTATACGTTATACGTTATACGTTATACGTTATACGTTGTACGTTATACGTTGTACGTTATACGTTATACGTTATACGTTATACGTTACACGATATACGTTATACGTTACACGTTATACGTTATACGTTATACGTTATACGTTATACGTTATACGTTATTCAGCATAAGTTCTAGGATATGCGTTATACATTATATGTTATACGTTATACGTTATACGTTATACGTTATACGTTATACGTTATACGTTATACGTTATACGTTATACGTTATACGTTATACGTTATACGTTATACGTTATACGTTATACGTTATACGTTATACGTTATACGTTACACGTTATACGTTATACGTTATACGTTATACGTTATACGTTGTACGTTATACGTTGTACGTTATACGTTGTACGTTCTACGTTATACGTTATACGTTATACGTTATACGTTATACGTTATACGTTATACGTTATACGTTATACGTTATACGTTATACGTTATACGTTATACGTTATACGTGATACGTTATACGTTATACGTTATACGTTATACGTTATACGTTATACGTTATACGTTATACGTTACACGTTATACGTTACACGATATACGTTATACGTTATACGTTATACGTTATACGTTATACGTTATACGTTATACGTTACACGTTATACGTTACACGATATACGTTATACGTTATACGTTATACGTTATACGTTGCACACTATACGTTATACGGCATAAGTTCTAGGATATGCGTTATATATTATATGTTATACGTTATACGTTATACGTTATACGTTATACGTTATACGTTATACGTTATACGTTAGACGTTATACGTTATACGTTATACGTTATACGTTATACGTTATACGTTATACGTTATACGTTATACGTTATACCTTATACATTATACGTATTACGTTATACGTTATACGTTATACGTTATACGTTATACGTTATACGTTATACGTTATACGTTATACGTTATACGTTATACGTTATACGTTATACGTTATACGTTATACGTTATACGTTATACGTTATACGTTATACGTTATACGTTATACGTTATACGTTATACATTATACGTTATACGTTATACGTTACACGATATACGTTATACGTTATACGTTATACGTTATACGTTATACGTTATACGTTATACGTTACACGTTATACGTTACACGATATACGTTATACGTTATACGTTATACGTTATACGTTGCACACTATACGTTATACGGCATAAGTTCTAGGATATGCGTTATATATTATATGTTATACGTTATACGTTATACGTTATACGTTATACGTTATACGTTATACGTTAGACGTTATACGTTATACGTTATACGTTATACGTTATACGTTATACGTTATACGTTATACGTTATACGTTATACGTTATACGTTATACGTTATACGTTGTACGTTATACGTTATACGTTATACGTTATACGTTACACGATATACGTTATACGTTACACGTTATACGTTATACGTTATACGTTATACGTTATACGTTATACGTTATTCAGCATAAGTTCTAGGATATGCGTTATACATTATATGTTATACGTTATACGTTATACGTTATACGTTATACGTTATACGTAATACGTTATACGTTATACGTTATACGTTATACGTTATACGTTATACGTTATACGTTATACGTTATACGTTATACGTTATACGTTACACGTTATACGTTATACGTTATACGTTATACGTTATACGTTGTACGTTATACGTTGTACGTTATACGTTCTACGTTCTACGTTATACGTTATACGTTATACGTTATACGTTATACGTTATACGTTATACGTTATACGTTATACGTTATACGTTATACGTTATACGTTATACGTTATACGTTATACGTTATACGTTATACGTTATACGTTATACGTTATACGTTATACGTTATACGTTATACGTTATACGTTATACGTTACACGTTGTACGTTACACGATATACGTTATACGTTATACGTTATACGTTATACGTTATACGTTATACGTTACACGTTATACGTTACACGATATACGTTATACGTTATACGTTATACGTTATACGTTATACGTTATACGTTATACGTTACACGTTATACGTTACACGATATACGTTATACGTTATACGTTATACGTTATACGTTGCACACTATACGTTATACGGCATAAGTTCTAGGATATGCGTTATATATTATATGTTATACGTTATACGTTATACGTTATACGTTATACGTTATACGTTATACGTTAGACGTTATACGTTATACGTTATACGTTATACGTTATACGTTATACGTTATACGTTATACGTTATACGTTATACCTTATACATTATACGTATTACGTTATACGTTATACGTTATACGTTATACGTTATACGTTATACGTTATACGTTATACGTTATACGTTATACGTTATACGTTATACGTTATACGTTATACGTTATACGTTATACGTTATACGTTATACGTTATACGTTATACGTTATACGTTATACGTTATACGTTATACGTTATACGTTATACGTTATACGTTATACGTTATACGTTATACGTTATACGTTATACGTTATACGTTAAACGTTATTCAGCATAAGTTCTAGGATATGCGTTATACATTATATGTTATACGTTATACGTTATACGTTATACGTTACAAGATATACGTTATACGTTATACGTTATACGTTATACGTTATACGTTATACGTTATACGTTATACGTTATACGTTATACGTTATACGTTATACGTTATACGTTGCACACTATACGTTATACGGCATAAGTTCTAGGATATGCGTTATATATTATATGTTATACGTTATACGTTATACGTTATACGTTATACGTTATACGTTAGACGTTATACGTTATACGTTATACGTTATACGTTATACGTTATACGTTATACGTTACACGGTATACGTTATACGTTATCCGTTATACGTTATACGTTATACGTTATGCGTTATACGTTATACGTTATACCTTATACGTTATACGTTATACGTTATACGTTACACGTTATACGTTACACGGTATACGTTATACGTTATCCGTTATACGTTATACGTTATACGTTATACGTATTACGTTATACGTTATACGTTATACGTTATACGTTATACGTTATACGTTATACGTTATACGTTATACGTTATACGTTATACGTTATACGTTATACGTTATACGTTATACGTTATACGTTATACGTTATACGTTATACGTTACACGTTATACGTTACACGATATACGTTATACGTTATACGTTATACATTATACGTATTACGTTATACGTTATACGTTATACGTTATACGTTATACGTTATACGTTATACGTTATACGTTATACGTTATACGTTATACGTTATACGTTATACGTTATACGTTATACGTTATACGTTATACGTTATACGTTATACGTTATACGTTGTACGTTATACGTTGTACGTTATACGTTATACGTTATACGTTATACGTTACACGATATACGTTATACGTTACACGTTATACGTTATACGTTATACGTTATACGTTATACGTTATACGTTATTCAGCATAAGTTCTAGGATATGCGTTATACATTATATGTTATACGTTATACGTTATACGTTATACGTTATACGTTATACGTTATACGTTATACGTTATACGTTATACGTTATACGTTATACGTTATACGTTATACGTTATACGTTATACGTTATACGTTATACGTTATACGTTACACGTTATACGTTATACGTTATACGTTATACGTTATACGTTGTACGTTATACGTTGTACGTTATACGTTGTACGTTCTACGTTATACGTTATACGTTATACGTTATACGTTATACGTTATACGTTATACGTTATACGTTATACGTTATACGTTATACGTTATACGTTATACGTTATACGTGATACGTTATACGTTATACGTTATACGTTATACGTTATACGTTATACGTTATACGTTATACGTTACACGTTATACGTTACACGATATACGTTATACGTTATACGTTATACGTTATACGTTATACGTTATACGTTATACGTTACACGTTATACGTTACACGATATACGTTATACGTTATACGTTATACGTTATACGTTGCACACTATACGTTATACGGCATAAGTTCTAGGATATGCGTTATATATTATATGTTATACGTTATACGTTATACGTTATACGTTATACGTTATACGTTATACGTTATACGTTAGACGTTATACGTTATACGTTATACGTTATACGTTATACGTTATACGTTATACGTTATACGTTATACGTTATACCTTATACATTATACGTATTACGTTATACGTTATACGTTATACGTTATACGTTATACGTTATACGTTATACGTTATACGTTATACGTTATACGTTATACGTTATACGTTATACGTTATACGTTATACGTTATACGTTATACGTTATACGTTATACGTTATACGTTATACGTTATACGTTATACGTTATACGTTATACGTTATACGTTACACGATATACGTTATACGTTATACGTTATACGTTATACGTTATACGTTATACGTTATACGTTACACGTTATACGTTACACGATATACGTTATACGTTATACGTTATACGTTATACGTTGCACACTATACGTTATACGGCATAAGTTCTAGGATATGCGTTATATATTATATGTTATACGTTATACGTTATACGTTATACGTTATACGTTATACGTTATACGTTAGACGTTATACGTTATACGTTATACGTTATACGTTATACGTTATACGTTATACGTTATACGTTATACGTTATACGTTATACGTTATACGTTATACGTTGTACGTTATACGTTATACGTTATACGTTATACGTTACACGATATACGTTATACGTTACACGTTATACGTTATACGTTATACGTTATACGTTATACGTTATACGTTATTCAGCATAAGTTCTAGGATATGCGTTATACATTATATGTTATACGTTATACGTTATACGTTATACGTTATACGTTATACGTAATACGTTATACGTTATACGTTATACGTTATACGTTATACGTTATACGTTATACGTTATACGTTATACGTTATACGTTATACGTTACACGTTATACGTTATACGTTATACGTTATACGTTATACGTTGTACGTTATACGTTGTACGTTATACGTTCTACGTTCTACGTTATACGTTATACGTTATACGTTATACGTTATACGTTATACGTTATACGTTATACGTTATACGTTATACGTTATACGTTATACGTTATACGTTATACGTTATACGTTATACGTTATACGTTATACGTTATACGTTATACGTTATACGTTATACGTTATACGTTATACGTTATACGTTACACGTTGTACGTTACACGATATACGTTATACGTTATACGTTATACGTTACACGTTATACGTTACACGATATACGTTATACGTTATACGTTATACGTTATACGTTATACGTTATACGTTATACGTTGCACACTATACGTTATACGGCATAAGTTCTAGGATATGCGTTATATATTATATGTTATACGTTATACGTTATACGTTATACGTTATACGTTATACGTTATACGTTAGACGTTATACGTTATACGTTATACGTTCTACGTTCTACGTTATACGTTATACGTTATACGTTATACGTTATACGTTATACGTTATACGTTATACGTTATAGGTTATACGTTATACGTTATACTTTATACGTTACACGTTATACGTTACAAGATATACGTTATACGTTATACGTTATACGTTATACGTTATACGTTATACGTTATACGTTATACGTTATACGTTATACGTTATACGTTGCACACTATACGTTATACGGCATAAGTTCTAGGATATGCGTTATATATTATATGTTATACGTTATACGTTATACGTTATACGTTATACGTTATACGTTAGACGTTATACGTTATACGTTATACGTTATACGTTATACGTTATACGTTATACGTTATACGTTATACGTTATACGTTATACGTTATACGTTATACGTTGCACACTATACGTTATACGGCATAAGTTCTAGGATATGCGTTATATATTATATGTTATACGTTATACGTTATACGTTACACGGTATACGTTATACGTTATCCGTTATACGTTATACGTTATACGTTATGCGTTATACGTTATACGTTATACCTTATACGTTATAAGTTATACGTCATACGTTATACGTTATACGTTATACGTTATACGTTATACGTTATACGTTGTACGTTATACGTTATACGTTATACGTTATACGTTATACGTTATACGTTATACGTTATACGTTATACGTTACACGTTATACGTTACACGATATACGTTATACGTTATACGTTATACGTTATACGTTATACGTTATACGTTATACGTTATACGTTATACGTTATACGTTATACGTTATACGTTATACGTTATACGTTGTACGTTATACGTTATACGTTATACGTTATACGTTACACGATATACGTTATACGTTACACGTTATACGTTATACGTTATACGTTATACGTTATACGTTATTCAGCATAAGTTCTAGGATATGCGTTATACATTATATGTTATACGTTATACGTTATACGTTATACGTTATACGTTATACGTTATACGTTATACGTTATACGTTATACGTTATACGTTATACGTTATACGTTATACGTTATACGTTATACGTTACACGTTATACGTTATACGTTATACGTTATACGTTATACGTTGTACGTTATACGTTGTACGTTATACGTTCTACGTTCTACGTTATACGTTATACGTTATACGTTATACGTTATACGTTATACGTAATACGTTATACGTTATACGTTATACGTTATACGTTATACGTTATACGTTATACGTTATACGTTATACGTTATACGTTATACGTTATACGTTATACGTTATACGTTATACGTTACACGTTATACGTTACACGATATACGTTATACGTTATACGTTATACGTTATACGTTATACGTTATACGTTATACGTTACACGTTATACGTTACACGATATACGTTATACGTTATACGTTATACGTTATACGTTGCACACTATACGTTATACGGCATAAGTTCTAGGATATGCGTTATATATTATATGTTATACGTTATACGTTATACGTTATACGTTATACGTTATACGTTATACGTTAGACGTTATACGTTATACGTTATACGTTATACGTTATACGTTATACGTTATACGTTATACGTTATACGTTATACCTTATACATTATACGTATTACGTTATACGTTATACGTTATACGTTATACGTTATACGTTATACGTTATACGTTATACGTTATACGTTATACGTTATACGTTATACGTTATACGTTATACGTTATACGTTATACGTTATACGTTATACGTTATACGTTATACGTTATACGTTATACGTTATACGTTATACGTTATACGTTATACGTTATACGTTATACGTTAAACGTTATTCAGCATAAGTTCTAGGATATGCGTTATACATTATATGTTATACGTTATACGTTATACGTTATACGTTACAAGATATACGTTATACGTTATACGTTATACGTTATACGTTATACGTTATACGTTATACGTTATACGTTATACGTTATACGTTATACGTTATACGTTATACGTTGCACACTATACGTTATACGGCATAAGTTCTAGGATATGCGTTATATATTATATGTTATACGTTATACGTTATACGTTATACGTTATACGTTATACGTTAGACGTTATACGTTATACGTTATACGTTATACGTTATACGTTATACGTTATACGTTATACGTTACACGGTATACGTTATACGTTATCCGTTATACGTTATACGTTATACGTTATGCGTTATACGTTATACGTTATACCTTATACGTTATACGTTATACGTTATACGTTACACGTTATACGTTACACGGTATACGTTATACGTTATCCGTTATACGTTATACGTTATACGTTATACGTATTACGTTATACGTTATACGTTATACGTTATACGTTATACGTTATACGTTATACGTTATACGTTATACGTTATACGTTATACGTTATACGTTATACGTTATACGTTATACGTTATACGTTATACGTTATACGTTATACGTTACACGTTATACGTTACACGATATACGTTATACGTTATACGTTATACATTATACGTATTACGTTATACGTTATACGTTATACGTTATACGTTATACGTTATACGTTATACGTTATACGTTATACGTTATACGTTATACGTTATACGTTATACGTTATACGTTATACGTTATACGTTATACGTTATACGTTATACGTTATACGTTATACGTTGTACGTTATACGTTGTACGTTATACGTTATACGTTATACGTTATACGTTACACGATATACGTTATACGTTACACGTTATACGTTATACGTTATACGTTATACGTTATACGTTATACGTTATTCAGCATAAGTTCTAGGATATGCGTTATACATTATATGTTATACGTTATACGTTATACGTTATACGTTATACGTTATACGTTATACGTTATACGTTATACGTTATACGTTATACGTTATACGTTATACGTTATACGTTATACGTTATACGTTATACGTTATACGTTACACGTTATACGTTATACGTTATACGTTATACGTTATACGTTGTACGTTATACGTTGTACGTTATACGTTGTACGTTCTACGTTATACGTTATACGTTATACGTTATACGTTATACGTTATACGTTATACGTTATACGTTATACGTTATACGTTATACGTTATACGTTATACGTTATACGTTATACGTTATACGTTATACGTTATACGTTATACGTTATACGTTATACGTTATACGTTATACGTTACACGTTATACGTTACACGATATACGTTATACGTTATACGTTATACGTTATACGTTATACGTTATACGTTATACGTTACACGTTATACGTTACACGATATACGTTATACGTTATACGTTATACGTTATACGTTGCACACTATACGTTATACGGCATAAGTTCTAGGATATGCGTTATATATTATATGTTATACGTTATACGTTATACGTTATACGTTATACGTTATACGTTATACGTTATACGTTAGACGTTATACGTTATACGTTATACGTTATACGTTATACGTTATACGTTATACGTTATACGTTATACGTTATACCTTATACATTATACGTATTACGTTATACGTTATACGTTATACGTTATACGTTATACGTTATACGTTATACGTTATACGTTATACGTTATACGTTATACGTTATACGTTATACGTTATACGTTATACGTTATACGTTATACGTTATACGTTATACGTTATACGTTATACGTTATACGTTATACGTTATACGTTATACGTTATACGTTATACGTTATACGTTATACGTTACACGATATACGTTATACGTTATACGTTATACGTTATACGTTATACGTTATACGTTATACGTTACACGTTATACGTTACACGATATACGTTATACGTTATACGTTATACGTTATACGTTGCACACTATACGTTATACGGCATAAGTTCTAGGATATGCGTTATATATTATATGTTATACGTTATACGTTATACGTTATACGTTATACGTTATACGTTATACGTTAGACGTTATACGTTATACGTTATACGTTATACGTTATACGTTATACGTTATACGTTATACGTTATACGTTATACGTTATACGTTATACGTTATACGTTGTACGTTATACGTTATACGTTATACGTTATACGTTACACGATATACGTTATACGTTACACGTTATACGTTATACGTTATACGTTATACGTTATACGTTATACGTTATTCAGCATAAGTTCTAGGATATGCGTTATACATTATATGTTATACGTTATACGTTATACGTTATACGTTATACGTTATACGTAATACGTTATACGTTATACGTTATACGTTATACGTTATACGTTATACGTTATACGTTATACGTTATACGTTATACGTTATACGTTACACGTTATACGTTATACGTTATACGTTATACGTTATACGTTGTACGTTATACGTTGTACGTTATACGTTCTACGTTCTACGTTATACGTTATACGTTATACGTTATACGTTATACGTTATACGTTATACGTTATACGTTATACGTTATACGTTATACGTTATACGTTATACGTTATACGTTATACGTTATACGTTATACGTTATACGTTATACGTTATACGTTATACGTTATACGTTATACGTTATACGTTATACGTTATACGTTACACGTTGTACGTTACACGATATACGTTATACGTTATACGTTATACGTTACACGTTATACGTTACACGATATACGTTATACGTTATACGTTATACGTTATACGTTATACGTTATACGTTATACGTTGCACACTATACGTTATACGGCATAAGTTCTAGGATATGCGTTATATATTATATGTTATACGTTATACGTTATACGTTATACGTTATACGTTATACGTTATACGTTAGACGTTATACGATATACGTTATACGTTCTACGTTCTACGTTATACGTTATACGTTATACGTTATACGTTATACGTTATACGTTATACGTTATACGTTATAGGTTATACGTTATACGTTATACTTTATACGTTACACGTTATACGTTACAAGATATACGTTATACGTTATACGTTATACGTTATACGTTATACGTTATACGTTATACGTTATACGTTATACGTTATACGTTGCACACTATACGTTATACGGCATAAGTTCTAGGATATGCGTTATATATTATATGTTATACGTTATACGTTATACGTTATACGTTATACGTTATACGTTAGACGTTATACGTTATACGTTATACGTTATACGTTATACGTTATACGTTATACGTTATACGTTATACGTTATACGTTATACGTTATACGTTGCACACTATACGTTATACGGCATAAGTTCTAGGATATGCGTTATATATTATATGTTATACGTTATACGTTATACGTTACACGGTATACGTTATACGTTATCCGTTATACGTTATACGTTATACGTTATGCGTTATACGTTATACGTTATACCTTATACGTTATAAGTTATACGTCATACGTTATACGTTATACGTTATACGTTATACGTTATACGTTATACGTTGTACGTTATACGTTATACGTTATACGTTATACGTTATACGTTATACGTTATACGTTATACGTTATACGTTACACGTTATACGTTACACGATATACGTTATACGTTATACGTTATACGTTATACGTTATACGTTATACGTTATACGTTGCACACTATACGTTATACGGCATAAGTTCTAGGATATGCGTTATATATTATATGTTATACGTTATACGTTATACGTTATACGTTATACGTTATACGTTAGACGTTATACGTTATACGTTATACGTTCTACGTTCTACGTTATACGTTATACGTTATACGTTATACGTTATACGTTATACGTTATACGTTATACGTTATAGGTTATACGTTATACGTTATACGTTATACGTTACACGTTATACGTTACAAGATATACGTTATACGTTATACGTTATACGTTATACGTTATACGTTATACGTTATACGTTATACGTTATACGTTATACGTTATACGTTATACGTTATACGTTATACGTTATACGTTATACGTTATACGTTATACGTTATACGTTATACGTTATACGTTATACGTTACACGTTATACGTTACACGATATACGTTATACGTTATACGTTATACGTTATACGTTATACGTTATACGTTATACGTTACACGTTATACGTTACACGATATACGTTATACGTTATACGTTATACGTTATACGTTGCACACTATACGTTATACGGCATAAGTTCTAGGATATGCGTTATATATTATATGTTATACGTTATACGTTATACGTTATACGTTATACGTTATACGTTATACGTTATACGTTAGACGTTATACGTTATACGTTATACGTTATACGTTATACGTTATACGTTATACGTTATACGTTATACGTTATACCTTATACATTATACGTATTACGTTATACGTTATACGTTATACGTTATACGTTATACGTTATACGTTATACGTTATACGTTATACGTTATACGTTATACGTTATACGTTATACGTTATACGTTATACGTTATACGTTATACGTTATACGTTATACGTTATACGTTATACGTTATACGTTATACGTTATACGTTATACGTTATACGTTATACGTTACACGATATACGTTATACGTTATACGTTATACGTTATACGTTATACGTTATACGTTATACGTTACACGTTATACGTTACACGATATACGTTATACGTTATACGTTATACGTTATACGTTGCACACTATACGTTATACGGCATAAGTTCTAGGATATGCGTTATATATTATATGTTATACGTTATACGTTATACGTTATACGTTATACGTTATACGTTATACGTTAGACGTTATACGTTATACGTTATACGTTATACGTTATACGTTATACGTTAAACGTTATACGTTATACGTTATACGTTATACGTTATACGTTATACGTTGTACGTTATACGTTATACGTTATACGTTATACGTTACACGATATACGTTATACGTTACACGTTATACGTTATACGTTATACGTTATACGTTATACGTTATACGTTATTCAGCATAAGTTCTAGGATATGCGTTATACATTATATGTTATACGTTATACGTTATACGTTATACGTTATACGTTATACGTAATACGTTATACGTTATACGTTATACGTTATACGTTATACGTTATACGTTATACGTTATACGTTATACGTTATACGTTATACGTTACACGTTATACGTTATACGTTATACGTTATACGTTATACGTTGTACGTTATACGTTGTACGTTATACGTTCTACGTTCTACGTTATACGTTATACGTTATACGTTATACGTTATACGTTATACGTTATACGTTATACGTTATACGTTATACGTTATACGTTATACGTTATACGTTATACGTTATACGTTATACGTTATACGTTATACGTTATACGTTATACGTTATACGTTATACGTTATACGTTATACGTTACACGTTGTACGTTACACGATATACGTTATACGTTATACGTTATACGTTATACGTTATACGTTATACGTTATACGTTATACGTTACACGTTATACGTTACACGATATACGTTATACGTTATACGTTATACGTTATACGTTGCACACTATACGTTATACGGCATAAGTTCTAGGATATGCGTTATATATTATATGTTATACGTTATACGTTATACGTTATACGTTATACGTTATACGTTATACGTTAGACGTTATACGTTATACGTTATACGTTATACGTTATACGTTATACGTTATACGTTGCACACTATACGTTATACGGCATAAGTTCTAGGATATGCGTTATATATTATATGTTATACGTTATACGTTATACGGTATACGTTACACGTTATACGTTACACGATATACGTTATACGTTACACGTTATACGTTATACGTTATACGTTATACGTTATACGTTATTCAGCATAAGTTCTAGGATATGCGTTATACATTATATGTTATACGTTATACGTTATACGTTATACGTTATACGTTATACGTAATACGTTATACGTTATACGTTATACGTTATACGTTATACGTTATACGTTATACGTTATACGTTGTACGTTATACGTTGTACGTTATACGTTCTACGTTATACGTTATACGTTATACGTTATACGTTATACGTTATACGTTATACGTTATACGTTATACGTTATAAGTTATACGTCATACGTTATACGTTATACGTTATACGTTATACGTTATACGTTATACGTTGTACGTTATACGTTATACGTTATACGTTATACGTTATACGTTATACGTTATACGTTATACGTTATACGTTACACGTTATACGTTACACGATATACGTTATACGTTATACGTTATACGTTATACGTTATACGTTATACGTTATACGTTGCACACTATACGTTATACGGCATAAGTTCTAGGATATGCGTTATATATTATATGTTATACGTTATACGTTATACGTTATACGTTATACGTTATACGTTAGACGTTATACGTTATACGTTATACGTTCTACGTTCTACGTTATACGTTATACGTTATACGTTATACGTTATACGTTATACGTTATACGTTATACGTTATAGGTTATACGTTATACGTTATACGTTATACGTTACACGTTATACGTTACAAGATATACGTTATACGTTATACGTTATACGTTATACGTTATACGTTATACGTTATACGTTATACGTTATACGTTGCACACTATACGTTATACGGCATAAGTTCTAGGATATGCGTTATATATTATATGTTATACGTTATACGTTATACGTTATATGTTATACGTTATACGTTAGACGTTATACGTTATACGTTATACGTTATACGTTATACGTTATACGTTATACGTTATACGTTATACGTTATACGTTATACGTTATACGTTATACGTTGCACACTATACGTTATACGGCATAAGTTCTAGGATATGCGTTATATATTATATGTTATACGTTATACGATATACGTTACACGGTATACGTTATACGTTATCCGTTATACGTTATACGTTATACGTTATGCGTTATACGTTATACGTTATACCTTATACGTTATACGTTATACGTTATACGTTATACGTTATACGTTACACGTTATACGTTACACGATATACGTTATACGTTATACGTTATACATTATACGTATTACGTTATACGTTATACGTTATACGTTATACGTTATACGTTATACGTTATACGTTATACGTTATACGTTATACGTTATACGTTATACGTTATACGTTATACGTTATACGTTATACGTTATACGTTATACGTTATACGTTATACGTTATACGTTATACGTTACACGTTATACGTTACACGATATACGTTATACGTTATACGTTATACATTATACGTATTACGTTATACGTTATACGTTATACGTTATACGTTATACGTTATACGTTATACGTTATACGTTATACGTTATACGTTATACGTTATACGTTATACGTTATACGTTATACGTTATACGTTATACGTTATACGTTATACGTTATACGTTATACGTTATACGTTATACGTTGTACGTTGTACGTTATACGTTATACGTTATACGTTACACGATATACGTTATACGTTACACGTTATACGTTATACGTTATACGTTATACGTTATACGTTATACGTTATTCAGCATAAGTTCTAGGATATGCGTTATACATTATATGTTATACGTTATACGTTATACGTTATACGTTATACGTTATACGTTATACGTTATACGTTATACGTTATACGTTATACGTTACACGTTATACGTTATACGTTACACGTTATACGTTATACGTTATACGTTATACGTTATACGTTATACGTTATACGTTATACGTTATACGTTACACGTTATACGTTACACGATATACGTTATACGTTATACGTTATACGTTATACGTTATACGTTATACGTTATACGTTATACGTTATACGTTATAAGTTATACGTCATACGTTATACGTTATACGTTATACGTTATACGTTATACGTTATACGTTGTACGTTATACGTTATACGTTATACGTTATACGTTATACGTTATACGTTATACGTTATACGTTATACGTTACACGTTATACGTTACACGATATACGTTATACGTTATACGTTATACGTTATACGTTATACGTTATACGTTATACGTTATACGTTGCACACTATACGTTATACGGCATAAGTTCTAGGATATGCGTTATATATTATATGTTATACGTTATACGTTATCCGTTATACGTTATACGTTATACGTTATGCGTTATACGTTATACGTTATACCTTATACGTTATAAGTTATACGTCATACGTTATACGTTATACGTTATACGTTATACGTTATACGTTATACGTTGTACGTTTTACGTTATACGTTATACGTTATACGTTATACGTTATACGTTATACGTTATACGTTATACGTTACACGTTATACGTTACACGATATACGTTATACGTTATACGTTATACGTTATACGTTATACGTTATACGTTATACGTTGCACACTATACGTTATACGGCATAAGTTCTAGGATATGCGTTATATATTATATGTTATACGTTATACGTTATACGTTATACGTTATACGTTATACGTTAGACGTTATACGTTATACGTTATACGTTATACGTTATACGTTATACGTTATACGTTATACGTTATACGTTATACGTTATACGTTATACGTTATACGTTATACGTTATACGTTATACGTTATACGTTATACGTTATACGTTATACGTTATACGTTATACGTTATACGTTATACGTTATACGTTATACGTTACACGATATACGTTACACGTTATACGTTATACGTTATACGTTATACGTTATACGTTATACGTTACACGTTATACGTTACACGATATACGTTATACGTTATACGTTATACGTTATACGTTATACGTTAGACGTTATACGTTATACGTTATACGTTATACGTTATACGTTATACGTTATACGTTATACGTTATACGTTATACGTTATACGTTATACGTTATACGTTGTACGTTATACGTTATACGTTATACGTTATACGTTACACGATATACGTTATACGTTACACGTTATACGTTATACGTTATACGTTATACGTTATACGTTATACGTTATTCAGCATAAGTTCTAGGATATGCGTTATACATTATATGTTATACGTTATACGTTATACGTTATACGTTATACGTTATACGTAATACGTTATACGTTATACGTTATACGTTATACGTTATACGTTATACGTTATACGTTATACGTTATACGTTATACGTTATACGTTACACGTTATACGTTATACGTTATACGTTATACGTTATACGTTGTACGTTATACGTTGTACGTTATACGTTCTACGTTCTACGTTATACGTTATACGTTATACGTTATACGTTATACGTTATACGTTATACGTTATACGTTATACGTTATACGTTATACGTTATACGTTATACGTTATACGTTATACGTTATACGTTATACGTTATACGTTATACGTTATACGTTATACGTTATACGTTATACGTTATACGTTACACGTTGTACGTTACACGATATACGTTATACGTTATACGTTATACGTTATACGTTATACGTTATACGTTATACGTTATACGTTACACGTTATACGTTACACGATATACGTTATACGTTATACGTTATACGTTATACGTTGCACACTATACGTTATACGGCATAAGTTCTAGGATATGCGTTATATATTATATGTTATACGTTATACGTTATACGTTATACGTTATACGTTATACGTTATACGTTAGACGTTATACGTTATACGTTATACGTTATACGTTATACGTTATACGTTATACGTTGCACACTATACGTTATACGGCATAAGTTCTAGGATATGCGTTATATATTATATGTTATACGTTATACGTTATACGGTATACGTTACACGTTATACGTTACACGATATACGTTATACGTTACACGTTATACGTTATACGTTATACGTTATACGTTATACGTTATTCAGCATAAGTTCTAGGATATGCGTTATACATTATATGTTATACGTTATACGTTATACGTTATACGTTATACGTTATACGTAATACGTTATACGTTATACGTTATACGTTATACGTTATACGTTATACGTTATACGTTATACGTTGTACGTTATACGTTGTACGTTATACGTTCTACGTTATACGTTATACGTTATACGTTATACGTTATACGTTATACGTTATACGTTATACGTTATACGTTATAAGTTATACGTCATACGTTATACGTTATACGTTATACGTTATACGTTATACGTTATACGTTGTACGTTATACGTTATACGTTATACGTTATACGTTATACGTTATACGTTATACGTTATACGTTATACGTTACACGTTATACGTTACACGATATACGTTATACGTTATACGTTATACGTTATACGTTATACGTTATACGTTATACGTTGCACACTATACGTTATACGGCATAAGTTCTAGGATATGCGTTATATATTATATGTTATACGTTATACGTTATACGTTATACGTTATACGTTATACGTTAGACGTTATACGTTATACGTTATACGTTCTACGTTCTACGTTATACGTTATACGTTATACGTTATACGTTATACGTTATACGTTATACGTTATACGTTATAGGTTATACGTTATACGTTATACGTTATACGTTACACGTTATACGTTACAAGATATACGTTATACGTTATACGTTATACGTTATACGTTATACGTTATACGTTATACGTTATACGTTATACGTTGCACACTATACGTTATACGGCATAAGTTCTAGGATATGCGTTATATATTATATGTTATACGTTATACGTTATACGTTATATGTTATACGTTATACGTTAGACGTTATACGTTATACGTTATACGTTATACGTTATACGTTATACGTTATACGTTATACGTTATACGTTATACGTTATACGTTATACGTTATACGTTATACGTTGCACACTATACGTTATACGGCATAAGTTCTAGGATATGCGTTATATATTATATGTTATACGTTATACGATATACGTTACACGGTATACGTTATACGTTATCCGTTATACGTTATACGTTATACGTTATGCGTTATACGTTATACGTTATACCTTATACGTTATACGTTATACGTTATACGTTATACGTTATACGTTACACGTTATACGTTACACGATATACGTTATACGTTATACGTTATACATTATACGTATTACGTTATACGTTATACGTTATACGTTATACGTTATACGTTATACGTTATACGTTATACGTTATACGTTATACGTTATACGTTATACGTTATACGTTATACGTTATACGTTATACGTTATACGTTATACGTTATACGTTATACGTTATACGTTATACGTTATACGTTACACGTTATACGTTACACGATATACGTTATACGTTATACGTTATACGTTATACGTTATACGTTATACGTTATACGTTGCACACTATACGTTATACGGCATAAGTTCTAGGATATGCGTTATATATTATATGTTATACGTTATACGTTATCCGTTATACGTTATACGTTATACGTTATGCGTTATACGTTATACGTTATACCTTATACGTTATAAGTTATACGTCATACGTTGTACGTTATACGTTATACGTTATACGTTACACGATATACGTTATACGTTACACGTTATACGTTATACGTTATACGTTATACGTTATACGTTATACGTTATTCAGCATAAGTTCTAGGATATGCGTTATACATTATATGTTATACGTTATACGTTATACGTTATACGTTATACGTTATACGTTATACGTTATACGTTATACGTTATACGTTATACGTTACACGTTATACGTTATACGTTATACGTTATACGTTATACGTTATACGTTATACGTTATACGTTATACGTTATACGTTATACGTTATACGTTATACGTTACACGTTATACGTTACACGATATACGTTATACGTTATACGTTATACGTTATACGTTATACGTTATACGTTATACGTTATACGTTATACGTTATAAGTTATACGTCATACGTTATACGTTATACGTTATACGTTATACGTTATACGTTATACGTTGTACGTTATACGTTATACGTTATACGTTATACGTTATACGTTATACGTTATACGTTATACGTTATACGTTACACGTTATACGTTACACGATATACGTTATACGTTATACGTTATACGTTATACGTTATACGTTATACGTTATACGTTATACGTTGCACACTATACGTTATACGGCATAAGTTCTAGGATATGCGTTATATATTATATGTTATACGTTATACGTTATACGTTATACGTTATACGTTATACGTTAGACGTTATACGTTATACGTTATACGTTCTACGTTCTACGTTATACGTTATACGTTATACGTTATACGTTATACGTTATACGTTATACGTTATACGTTATAGGTTATACGTTATACGTTATACGTTATACGTTACACGTTATACGTTACAAGATATACGTTATACGTTATACGTTATACGTTATACGTTATACGTTATACGTTATACGTTATACGTTATACGTTGCACACTATACGTTATACGGCATAAGTTCTAGGATATGCGTTATATATTATATGTTATACGTTATACGTTATACGTTATATGTTATACGTTATACGTTAGACGTTATACGTTATACGTTATACGTTATACGTTATACGTTATACGTTATACGTTATACGTTATACGTTATACGTTATACGTTATACGTTATACGTTATACGTTATACGTTATACGTTATACGTTGCACACTATACGTTATACGGCATAAGTTCTAGGATATGCGTTATATATTATATGTTATACGTTATACGTTATACGTTACACGGTATACGTTATACGTTATCCGTTATACGTTATACGTTATACGTTATGCGTTATACGTTATACGTTATACCTTATACGTTATACGTTATACGTTATACGTTATACGTTATACGTTACACGTTATACGTTACACGATATACGTTATACGTTATACGTGATACATTATACGTATTACGTTATACGTTATACGTTATACGTTATACGTTATACGTTATACGTTATACGTTATACGTTATACGTTATACGTTATACGTTATACGTTATACGTTATACGTTATACGTTATACGTTATACGTTATACGTTATACGTTATACGTTATACGTTATACGTTACACGTTATACGTTACACGATATACGTTATACGTTATACGTTATACATTATACGTATTACGTTATACGTTATACGTTATACGTTATACGTTACACGTTATACGTTATACGTTATACGTTATACGTTATACGTTATACGTTATACGTTATACGTTATACGTTATACGTTATACGTTATACGTTATACGTTATACGTTATACGTTATACGTTATACGTTATACGTTGTACGTTGTACGTTATACGTTATACGTTATACGTTACACGATATACGTTATACGTTACACGTTATACGTTATACGTTATACGTTATACGTTATACGTTATACGTTATTCAGCATAAGTTCTAGGATATGCGTTATACATTATATGTTATACGTTATACGTTATACGTTATACGTTATACGTTATACGTTATACGTTATACGTTATACGTTATACGTTATACGTTACACGTTATACGTTATACGTTATACGTTATACGTTATACGTTATACGTTATACGTTATACGTTATACGTTATACGTTATACGTTATACGTTACACGTTATACGTTACACGATATACGTTATACGTTATACGTTATACGTTATACGTTGCACACTATACGTTATACGGCATAAGTTCTAGGATATGCGTTATATATTATATGTTATACGTTATACGTTATACGTTATACGTTATACGTTATACGTTATACGTTAGACGTTATACGTTATACGTTATACGTTATACGTTATACGTTATACGTTATACGTTATACGTTATACGTTACACGTTATACGTTATACGTTATACGTTATACGTTATACGTTATACGTTATACGTTATACGTTATACGTTACACGTTATACGTTACACGATATACGTTATACGTTATACGTAACACATTATACGTATTACGTTATACGTTATACGTTATACGTTATACGTTATACGTTATACGTTATACGTTATACGTTATACGTTATACGTTATACGTTATACGTTATACGTTATACGTTATACGTTATACTTTATACGTTATACGTTATACGTTATACGTTACACGTTATACGTTACACGATATACGTTATACGTTACACGTTATACGTTATACGTTATACCTTATACGTTATACGTTATACGTTATACGTTATACGTTATACGTTATACGTTATACGTTATACGTTATACGTTATACGTTATACGTTATACGTTATACGTTATACGTTATACGTTATACGTTATACGTTATACGTTATACGTTATACGTTATACGTTATACGTTACACGTTATACGTTACACGATATACGTTATACGTTACACGTTATACGTTATACGTTATACGTTATACGTTATACGTTATTCAGCATAAGTTCTAGGATATGCGTTATACATTATATGTTATACGTTATACGTTATACGTTATACGTTATACGTTATACGTTATACGTTATACGTTATACGTTATACGTTATACGTTATACGTTATACGTTATACGTTATACGTTATACGTTATACGTTATACGTTCTACGTTATACGTTGTACGTTATACGTTGTACGTTATACGTTCTACGTTATACGTTATACGTTATACGTTATACGTTATACGTTATACGTTATACGTTATACGTTATACGTTATACGTTATACGTTACACGTTATACGTTATACGTTACACGTTATACGTTATACGTTATACGTTATACGTTATACGTTATACGTTATACGTTATACGTTATACGTTATACGTTATACGTTATACGTTACACGTTATACGTTACACGATATACGTTACACGTTATACGTTATACGTTACACGTTGCACACTATACGTTATACGGCATAAGTTCTAGGATATGCGTTATATATTATATGTTATACGTTATACGTTATACGTTATACGTTATACGTTATACGTTATACGTTAGACGTTATACGTTATACGTTATACGTTATACGTTATACGTTATACGTTATACGTTATACGTTATACGTTATACGTTATACGTTATACCTTATACATTATACGTATTACGTTATACGTTATACGTTATAAGTTATACGTTATACGTTATACGTTATACGTTATACGTTATACGTTATACGTTATACGTTATACGTTATACGTTATACGTTATACGTTATACGTTATACGTTATACGTTATACGTTATACGTTATACGTTATACGTCATACGTTATACGTTATACGTTATACGTTATACGTTACACGTTATACGTTACACGATATACGTTATACGTTACACGTTATACGTTATACGTTATACGTTATACGTTATACGTTATTCAGCATAAGTTCTAGGATGTGCGTTATACATTATATGTTATACGTTATACGTTATACGTTATACGTTACACGTTATACGTTATACGTTATACGTTATACGTTATACGTTATACGTTATACGTTATACGTTACACGTTATACGTTATACGTTCTACGTTATACGTTGTACGTTATACGTTGTACGTTATACGTTGTACGTTATACGTTGTACGTTATACGTTATACGTTATACGTTATACGTTATACGTTATACGTTATACGTTATACGTTATACGTTATACGTTATACGTTATACGTTATACGTTATACGTTATACGTTATACGTTATACGTTATACGTTATACGTTATACGTTATACGTTATACGTTACACGTTATACGTTACACTATATACGTTATACGTTATACGTTATACGTTATACGTTATACGTTATACGTTATACGTTGCACACTATACGTTATACGGCATAAGTTCTAGCATATGCGTTATATATTATATGTTATACGTTATACGTTATTCAGCATAAGTTCTAGGATATGCGTTATACATTATACGTTATACGTTACACGTTATACGTTATACGTTATACGTTATTCGTTATACGCTATACGTTATACGTTATACGTTATACGTTATACGTTACACGGTATACGTTACACGTTATCCGTTATACGTTATACGTTATACGTTATACGTTATACGTTATACGTTATACGTTATACGTTATACGTTATACGTTATACGTTATACGTTATACGTTATACTTTATACGTTATACGTTATACGTTATACGTTACACGTTATACGTTACACGATATACGTTATACGTTACACGTTATACGTTACACGTTATACGTTATACGCTATACGTTATACATTATACGTTATACGTTATACGTTATACGTTATACGTTATACGTTATACGTTATACGTTATACGTTATACGTTATACGTTATACGTTATACGTTATACGTTATACGTTATACGTTATACGTTATACGTTATACGTTACACGTTATACGTTACACGTTCTACGTTACACGATATACGTTATACGTTATACGTTATACGTTATACGTTATACGATATACGTTATACGTTATACGTTGCACACTATACGTTATACGGCATAAGTTCTAGGATATGCGTTATATATTATATGTTATACGTTATACGTTATACGTTATACGTTATACGTTATACGTTATACGTTATACGTTATACGTTATACGTTATACGTTATACGTTATACGTTATACGTTATACGTTATACGTTACACGTTATACGTTACACGATATACGTTATACGTTACACGTTATACGTTATACGTTATACGTTATACGTTATACGTTATTCAGCATAAGTTCTAGGATATGCGTTATACATTATATGTTATACTTTATACGTTATACGTTATACGTTATACGTTATACGTTATACGTTATACGTTATACGTTACACGTTAACGTTACACGATATACGTTATACGTTATACGTTATACGTTATACGTTATACGTTATACGTTATACGTTATACGTTATACGTTATACGTTATACGTTATACGTTGTACGTTATACGTTGTACGTTATACGTTCTACGTTATACGTTATACGTTATACATTATACGTTTTACGTTATACGTTATACGTTATACGTTATACGTTATACGTTATACGTTATACGTTATACGTTATACGTTATACGTTATACGTTATACGTTACACGTTATACGTTACACGATATACGTTATACGTTATACGTTATACGTTATACGTTGTACGTTATACGTTGTACGTTATACGTTCTACGTTATACGTTATACGTTATACATTATACGTTTTACGTTATACGTTATACGTTATACGTTATACGTTATACGTTATACGTTATACGTTATACGTTATACGTTATACGTTATACGTTATACGTTATACGTTATACGTTACACGTTACACGTTATACGTTACACGTTCTACGTTATACATTATACGTTTTACGTTATACGTTATACGTTATACGTTATACGTTATACGTTATACGTTATACGTTGCACACTATACGTTATACGGCATAAGTTCTAGGATATGCGTTATATATTATATGTTATACGTTATACGTTATACGTTATACGTTATACGTTATACGTTATACGTTATTCAGCATAAGTTCTAGGATATGCGTTATACATTATATGTTATACTTTATACGTTATACGTTATACGTTATACGTTATACGTTATACGTTATACGTTATACGTTACACGTTAACGTTACACGATATACGTTATACGTTATACGTTATACGTTATACGTTATACGTTATACGTTATACGTTATACGTTATACGTTATACGTTATACGTTATACGTTGTACGTTATACGTTGTACGTTATACGTTCTACGTTATACGTTATACGTTATACATTATACGTTTTACGTTATACGTTATACGTTATACGTTATACGTTATACGTTATACGTTATACGTTATACGTTATACGTTATACGTTATACGTTATACGTTACACGTTATACGTTACACGATATACGTTATACGTTATACGTTATACGTTATACGTTGTACGTTATACGTTGTACGTTATACGTTCTACGTTATACGTTATACGTTATACATTATACGTTTTACGTTGTACGTTATACGTTATACGTTATACGTTATACGTTATACGTTATACGTTATACGTTATACGTTATACGTTATACGTTATACGTTATACGTTATACGTTACACGTTATACGTTACACGTTCTACGTTACACGATATACGTTATACGTTATACGTTATACGTTATACGTTATACGTTATACGTTATACGTTATACGTTGCACACTATACGTTATACGGCATAAGTTCTAGGATATGCGTTATATATTATATGTTATACGCTATACGTTATACGTTATATGTTATACGTTATACGTTATACGTTATACGTTATACGTTATACGTTATACGTTATACGTTATACGTTATACGTTATACGTTATACGTTATACGTTATACGTTGTACGTTATACGTTGTACGTTATACGTTCTACGTTATACGTTATACGTTATACATTATACGTTTTACGTTATACGTTATACGTTATACGTTATACGTTATACGTTATACGTTATACGTTATACGTTATACGTTATACGTTATACGTTATACGTTACACGTTATACGTTACACGATATACGTTATACGTTATACGTTATACGTTATACGTTATACGTTATACGTTATACGTTATACGTTGCACACTATACGTTATACGGCATACGTTCTAGGATATGCGTTATATATTATATGTTATACGTTATACGTTATACGTTATACGTTATACGTTAAACGTTAGACGTTATACGTTATACGTTATACGTTATACGTTATACGTTATACGTTATACGTTGCACACTATACGTTATACGGCATAAGTTCTAGGATATGCGTTATATATTATATGTTATACGTTATACGTTATACGTTATACGTTATACGTTATACGTTATACGTTAGACGTTATACGTTATACGTTATACGTTATACGTTATACGTTATACGTTATACGTTATACGTTACACGTTATACGTTATACGTTATACGTTATACGTTATACGTTATACGTTATACGTTATACGTTATACGTTACACGTTATACGTTACACGATATACGTTATACGTTATACGTAACACATTATACGTATTACGTTATACGTTATACGTTATACGTTATACGTTATACGTTATATGTTATACGTTATACGTTATACGTTATACGTTATACGTTATACGTTATACGTTATACGTTATACGTTATACGTTATACGTTATACGTTATACGTTATACGTTATACGTTATACGTTACACGTTATACGTTACACGATATACGTTATACGTTACACGTTATACGTTATACGTTATACGTTATACGTTATACGTTATTCAGCATAAGTTCTAGGATATGCGTTATACATTATATGTTATACTTTATACGTTATACGTTATACGTTATACGTTATACGTTATACGTTATACGTTACACGTTAACGTTACACGATATACGTTATACGTTATACGTTATACGTTATACGTTATACGTTATACGTTATACGTTATACGTTATACGTTATACGTTATACGTTATACGTTATATGTTATACGTTATACGTTATACGTTATACGTTATACGTTATATGTTATACGTTATACGTTATACGTTATACGTTATACGTTATACGTTATACGTTATACGTTATACGTTATACGTTATACGTTATACGTTATACGTTATACGTTGTACGTTATACGTTGTACGTTATACGTTCTACGTTATACGTTATACGTTATACATTATACGTTTTACGTTATACGTTATACGTTATACGTTATACGTTATACGTTATACGTTATACGTTATACGTTATACGTTATACGTTATACGTTATACGTTACACGTTATACGTTACACGATATACGTTATACGTTATACGTTATACGTTATACGTTATACGTTATACGTTATACGTTGCACACTATACGTTATACGGCATACGTTCTAGGATATGCGTTATATATTATATGTTATACGTTATACGTTATACGTTATACGTTATACGTTAAACGTTAGACGTTATACGTTATACGTTATACGTTATACGTTATACGTTATACGTTATACGTTGCACACTATACGTTATACGGCATAAGTTCTAGGATATGCGTTATATATTATATGTTATACGTTATACGTTATACGTTATACGTTATACGTTATACGTTATACGTTAGACGTTATACGTTATACGTTATACGTTATACGTTATACGTTATACGTTATACGTTATACGTTACACGTTATACGTTATACGTTATACGTTATACGTTATACGTTATACGTTATACGTTATACGTTATACGTTACACGTTATACGTTACACGATATACGTTATACGTTATACGTAACACATTATACGTATTACGTTATACGTTATACGTTATACGTTATACGTTATACGTTATACGTTATACGTTATACGTTATACGTTATACGTTATACGTTATACGTTATACGTTATACGTTATACGTTATACGTTATACTTTATACGTTATACGTTATACGTTATACGTTACACGTTATACGTTACACGATATACGTTATACGTTACACGTTATACGTTATACGTTATACCTTATACGTTATACGTTATACGTTATACGTTATACGTTATACGTTATACGTTATACGTTATACGTTATACGTTATACGTTATACGTTATACGTTATACGTTATACGTTATACGTTATACGTTATACGTTATACGTTATACGTTATACGTTATACGTTATACGTTATACGTTACACGTTATACGTTACACGATATACGTTATACGTTACACGTTATACGTTAT